>NC_069003.1:30807417-30812353 GCF_001194135.2 Octopus bimaculoides
GTGTGTGTGTGTGTGTGTGTGTGTGTGTGTGTGTGTGTGTGTACTGCAGCTTTCGAAGAAAAGCCCCACAAAGAAGAGTTAATGTAATCAGTTGGAATGGAATGGGCAAAACAAGCTGAAACTGAAGTGGATGAGACATTGTCCCAGACGCAGACAAGGGGCCAGAGAAATAATGTAACTGGGAAAAAATGAAGTAGTAGTAGTAGTAGTAGTAGTAGTGGCAGTAGTGGTGGTGGAAGCGATGGTGGTGGAAACGATGATGATAGAAGCGATGGTGGTGGAAGCAATGGTGGTGGTTTTGGTAGTTGTACTGACAGTAGTAGATTGTCATCATCATCATCATCATTATTAGCAGTAGTAGTAGCAGTAGTAGTAACAGTAGTAGTAATAGCAGCAGTAGTAGTAGTAGTTACAGTGAGGGCAAATATGACAATAATTGTGGAACATTTCAGAGAAAAGAGCTGTAGATTAAACGAAGTATTTACACAGACAGACAGACACACACACACACACATACACACACACAACCTCCCCCCACACACATGGTAGAAGGGTGTGTAGCTGTGGTGGTGGTGGAAGTGAATGGTGCTCAATCAATTAGTGCGCTTAAAATAGTTCTTTCAGGGAGACAGGGGTTAGTGGGGGGTTTGGAAGGGGTTTTCATTTCAAGAGTTGAGGCAGGGTAAGAGATAGATAAAAATAAATCTAAAGATAAATATAAATTTAAATTAAAAATATATTAAAATAAACATATAGATAAATTAAAAATAAACGTTAAAATAAATATATGAATTAGAAATAAATGTTAAAATAAATCTATAGATAAATTAAAAATATATATCCGGTGTCATTGGCATGTAAAAGCACCCATTACACTCTTGGAGTGGTTGGCATTAGGAAGGGCATCCAGCCATAGAAAACCATGCCAAATCCGAATGGAGCCTGGCGCAGCCTTCCAGCATGCCAGTCCAGTTGACCCATCTAACCCATGCCAGCATGGACAACAGACGTTAAATGGTGATGATGATGATTAAAATAAGTTTATAGGCAAAATAAAAGTAAATGTTAAAATAAATTTATAGATAAACTAAAGATATATATCAAAATAAATATATAAGTAAATTAAAAATAAACAGTAAAATAAATATGTACATTAAATATAAGTAAAATAAATTTATATACAAATTAAAAAATGTTGTATTTAAGTAAAGTTATGATAAAATAGTTTTACATTAAGGATCACTCAGTACAGTTGGTAGAGTAAATATTTATTATTTGTTAACAATAATAATGTTGATAGTGACTTCAAAGTTTTGGTCTGCTTAGCCTTCATCAGGCTGAAACTTCAATGTTACTGTCAACACTATTCTTGCCGAAGAATAGTAAATTAAGGACACTTGCCCAAGGTGCCACGCAGTGGGACTGAACCCAGGACCATGTGGTTGGGAAGCAAGTTTCTTACCACACGGCCACGCCTGCATCTATAAATTAAAAATAGATGTTAAAATAAATGTATAGGTAAATAAGCAAAAAAAACCAAAAATTTGCCTTAAATTCAATGTATTGTTGCTGTCCAGCACAGCTTTGTGAAATTGGCCAGTAAAAAGAATAAAATGATGAGACAAGGCCAGATGGAAGCAGCGTCAGGCATGGCTCCAGTGAATCCAAAGAGACAGGCTAATGAAACCTTTTAAATGCTTTGGAGACAAGGCGAAGGCAACAAAGGGCCGACAGGATAAACAAGAATATTGACAATGACATCAAGAATAGCAGCAGCAGTAGCACTGCCACCATCACCACCACAACCACCACCACTACTACAACCGCTGCAATTATAACCACTAAAACCTCTACCACCAACACCACCACCATCATCACCACTACCACCATAACCACCACTGCCACCACAACCACCACTGCCACCACAACCACCACTACCATCACCACCATCACTACTACCACCATAACCACTACTACTACAACCACTACAACCACTACGACCTTCGCCATTATCACGACCACCAGTATCACCACTAAAATCACTATTACCCTCACCACCACACCTACTGGGGACTGGCAAACCAGGAGGCTGCACCAGGCTCCAATCTGATCTGGCAGTGTTTCTACAGCTGGATGCTCTTCCTAACGCCAACCACTCCGAGAGTGCAGTGGGTGCTTTTTACATGCTACCAGCACAGGAGCCAGTTGGGGTGGGGGCTGGCATCGACCATGGTGCCTTTTATGTGCCACTGGCACGGGGACCCAGTCAGGTGACACTAGCAACGACCCACCCCAAAATTTCAAAATTTACCCCCTTGTTCTTAAAGTAGCAAAAAACTATACGGGAGCAAACTGGCAGCATTATTAGCAGCATTATTAGCATTATTAGCATTATTAGCATTATTAGCAGCATTATTAGCATTATTAGCATTATTAGCATTATTAGCAGCATTATTAGCATTATTAGCATTATTAGCATTATTAGCAGCATTATTAGCATTATTAGCATTATTAGCAGCATTATTAGCTGGACAAAATACTTAACCGCATTTCTTCTATATGTTTTACATTCTGAGTTCAAATGCTATTGGGTTTGATTTTTTGCCTCTCATCCTTTCAGGGTTGATAAAATAAAATGCTAGTCAAGTACTGGGGCCAATATAACTGACTCACCTCCTACCTCCATAAAATGATTGGTCTTGAGCCAAAATCAGAAAGAATTATCAGACACTACAGCCAGTAGTAACAAAATAAACCCATCAGCTATCTTGTTTCACAATATTATGGGCCCTTGTGAACAATTTGCTTTGTATCGGTTTAACTGAACTGTCTGAGGTAGCTTTGCTATTGTTTAGTTGTGGTTGAGGTTGTAGTTATAGCAGTAGCAGTGTCAACAATTTTTGGCAATCCTGCAGCTCTTTACTGCTATGGAACATCTTGAGATAATGAGGGTGGTGCTTGTGGTGGAATGGTTCACTTATGCCCCTGATAATCTTCTGATGCTCTTGCTCATGTTGGCTGTGCTACTGATGTTTCAGCTATTTAATTAAAAAAGGTGTCAGACTTGGGAATTCTTTGCTGATGTTGAATTAACATCCAATAATCTTGTCACTTCTTCTCTTGTTATGTTTTCCTACTGCTATTGTTATTATTATTGTTCTGTCATTTAAAAATTTTTTTTTTTATTCGGTATATCAGCAAGTTGATTCCAAGTTGCCAACAGTGATTTTTATCCCTGATCTCCTTCTGCCATCTGCTATCATCAGAGGGGGAAAAAAAAAAAAAAAAAGGCAGATATTTGACACACATGCAGGAGTGGCTGTGTGGTAAGTAGCTTGCTTACCAACCACATGGTTCTGGGTTCAGTCCCACTGCATGGCACCTTGGGCAAGTGACTTCTGCTATAACCTCGAGCTGACCAAAGCCTTGTGAGTGGATTTGGTAAATGGAAACTGAAAGAAGCCTGTCATATATATATATATATATATATATATACGACAGGCTTCTTTCAGTTTCCATCTACCAAATTCACTCACAAGGCTTATATATATATACATATATATATGTCGCCTTTCTGGCACTTGTGCCCGTGGCATGTGTATGGAAACTGAAAGAAGCCCATCATTTCTTCTTCTTCTTCTTCTTCTTTTTCTTCTTCTTCTTCTTCTTCTTCTCATATACTATGTATGCTTCCCTCCTTTTAATGTATATCATGTATATTTTTCCTTTAACCTTTTTTTTTTATTTTTATCATTCCATTATATGTAAACCCCAACATTTTATATGTCTGTCTTTGTATTGTCCCCTTCGTCCTTCACCATGGGGTCAAATAAAAGAAATCATCATCATCATCATCATCATCATTATTATCATTATTATTAGTATTGTTATTATTGTTCCATATGGCTAATATTGTCATTACTATTATTATGATTATTATTATTATTATTATTATTATTAGTAGTAGTAGTAGTAGTATTGTTATTATTGTTCCCTGTGGCTAATATTGTCATTACTATGATTACTATTATTATTATTATTATTATTATTATTATTATTATTATTATTATTATTATTATTATTCATTAAAGATAAGGAAAAATTCAGGCGTTTTTTGGCAGCTGTGTTGTCCTTTGAAGGATTGATATATCAATATAAACAAATAAACAAAACAAAACAACAAGAACATAAAATAAAATAAAAATTTTTATTTTTAACTTAATTGGACATTTCTGAATTTTTCTTTGTTCTTGTTTTTGTTGGACAATATTTATTCAGCTGTCATTCAAAGTATTGAGTCAAATCACACCCAACTCTCTCTCTCTCTCTCTCTCTCTCTCTCTCTCTCTCTCTCTACCCACACACAATCTCTCTTTCTTTCTGTGTCTATTTATCTGTCTGTCTGCCTCTGTGTGTCTACCTATCTGTCTGTCTGCCTGTCTACCCATCTATCTATCTATCTATCTATCTATCTATCTATCTATCTATCTGTTTGTCTGTTTGTCGATCAGTCTGTCTATCTATCTATCTGTCTGTTTGTCTAGCTATCTATCTATCTATCTGTTTGTCTGTTTGTCGATCAGTCTGTCTATCTATCTATCTGTCTGTTTGTCTAGCTATCTATCTATCCATCTATCTATCTATGTAGCTATTAATCTGTCTGTTTGTCAGTCTGTCTATCTCTCTCTCTCTCTCTATCTCTGAACTTATTGAAACCACTCTTAACCTCATTCCCCCCACTCCATCCCACCCTGTTCTGAAATTTTTTATTTTATTTTATTTCATTTCTATTTCGTCCCATTTTAATTCTCCCCTTTTTTTCCCCTATTCCCTCCACCATACCACCACCACCACGACCACTCCTGCTACCACTGCCACCAGACCATTACCAAACCACACATCACTCAATGGCCCTCTTTGCTCCAACCTTACTTAC
>NC_069003.1:30812616-30815194 GCF_001194135.2 Octopus bimaculoides
TCTCTCTCTCTCTCTCTCTGCTGTCATCCATCACCACCTACCAATGCAACCACCTTCAGCCATCTTACCACTGCTTGAATATTAGAAACTGGCTAGAGAACAGGGAAAAACGAAAACCAAAAAAAAAAAAAAAAAAGTAAAAATAAAAACAACTAAAAAACGAATTTGAAAAAAAATAATAACAACAAAAATAACAACAAAAATAATAAAAAAGAGTGAGAAACGAAACAGAGGGGGAGGGGGGAAGACAATAAGGAAGAGAGTGACGATGTGTTGAGATGTGATGAGCTGAGCTGGAACTGAAACCTGATCCCTATATCACCACTATCTAACACTTGCTTCTAATCATTAACACTTCCCGCTGGTAAAGCGAATCAATCTTGGATCAGGTATTTGGTTTCTTGTTGAGCATGATTTTTTGATTAGGCAGGGGAGATTGCTAAGCCTCGCTTTATTCCGTTTGGCAAGAAATTTTTGCCTAATGATTCCGGGAGAATCTGGAATGTCTCACCTAATAAGCATTTTCCTGCAATGGCTACCACTGTTGTTATCGTCATCATCATCATCATCATCATCATCATCATCATCATCATCATCATCATCATCATCATTATCATCATCATTATTATTTTCAGTATCATGAAGGTGGTGAGCTGGCAGATTCATTAGCACATTGGACGAAATGCTTAACAGTATTTCGCTCACCACTGTTCTGAGTTCAAATCCTGCCGGGGTTGACTTTGCCTTTTATCCTTTCGGGGTTGATGTAATCGACTAGTCCCCTCCCCACCAAATTTCAGGCCTTGTGCCTCTAGTAGAAAGGATTATTATTATTGTTATTATTATTATTATTATTATTAAGAATTATTAGCACGCCGGGTGAAATGCTTAGCGGTATTTTCTGTCTTCATGCTCTCAGTTCAAATTCTGCCAAGGTCAACTTAGCCTTTCATCCTTTCGGATTCAAATTAAGTACCAGTGAAACAGTGGGGATCGATGTAATCGACTAGTCCCCTCCCCACAAATTTGAGACCTTGTGCCTCCAGTATAAAGAATTATTATTATTATTATTATTATTATTATTAAAGTGGCAAGCTGGAAGAATCATTAGCATGCTGGGTGAAATGCTTAGTGGTATGTCGTCTGTCTTCAAATTCTGAGTTCAAATTCTGCCAGAGTCGACTTTGCCTTTCATCCTTTCGGGATCGATGTATTCGACTAGTCCCCTCCCACCAAATTTCAGGCCTTGTGCCTCTAGTAGAAAGGATTATTATTATTGTTATTATTATTATTATCATTATTATTATTAAGGCAGTGAGCTGGTAGAATTGTTTGCATGCCAGGTGAAATGATTGGCAGTATTTTGCCTGAGTTCAAATTCCAACGAGGTTGATTTGGCCTTTCATCCTTTCAGGGTTAATAAAATAAGTACCAGTTGAATACTGGGGGTCGATGTAATCAACTGTCTCCTTCCCCACAAAATCCAGGCCTTGTGCCTATAGTAGAAAGGATTATTATTATTATTATTATTATTATTATTATTATTATTATTATTATTATCATTGTTATTATTATTATTATTATTATTATTCACAAATATAAATCTCTTTCTTCCATCTTAATTGAACTTCTACTCATTTGCTCTGTGAGGTGCAAGGTGACCCCATTAATGCTGGTGCCATGATAAGAGCACTCGGTACACCCTCTGAAGTGGCTTGTGATATGAAGTGCAGCCAATTGTAGAAACCAGGCCAAAACCGATACCTTGGACACTGGAGCAACATGTGGTCCTCGGATCAAAGGAATCTTGTCAAACTACCCAACCCATATCAGCATGGAACATTGATGTAAAAAGATGGAGATGGCGGTGGTGGTGAGGGTGGTGACGATGATGACAATGATAATGATGATAATGATGATGGTGAAGATGATGATGATGATGATGATGGTGATTATGACAACAACGACGATGACAATGATGCCAATGAGGAGCTTGATGATTATGATGACGAAGGCGATGATGATATGTGTGATGACATGCATGCATGTGTATGTATATCTGCAAGTGTGTGTGTGCATGTATACATATGTGTATGTATATAAACATATTAGCTTTATATATATTTATATGTAAATGTATATGCATGTATATATATATATGCATATATATATATGTATATATATGCGTATATGCATATATATGTATATATGTATATACATGCACATATATGTATATATGTATATATATGCATATGCATATATATACATATATATATATATATATATATTAGCACACACATACACATACACACATATGTAAGAAACCTCTTATTGATGAGGATATTGGATGACAGTTTTAAAAGGACATAATTACATTCCTTGATGGGAATGAGCTATTAAAAATAGCAACCTTTAATGGACTGTTGTTTATGAACAGCTTCACCTCCATCTCTTTACCTTTTAATGATGCACACACACACACACATACAAATGCACGGATACAAGTGCACACAAACAGCTAAACATAGATACAGTAATACACGTATATATATATATATATATATATATATATATATAT
>NC_069003.1:30816306-30816659 GCF_001194135.2 Octopus bimaculoides
ATATATACATATATATATATATATATATGCATATGAATATATATGTATACAAACAAACACATACATATATGTATATAGTTATATAGAGGTATGTGTGTATGCATGTGTATGTGTATGTGTGTATGTGTGTATGTACATATATTGTGTATACATGTGTGTGTGTATATATATATATATATATATATATATATATATATATATAGATACATATGCATATATATATATATATATATGTATCTATATATGTATATATATATGTATACATATATATGTGTATATATCTGTATCTATATATATGTATGCATATAATGTGTATGTATGTATATACATATATATATATATATATATATATA
>NC_069003.1:30816669-30819884 GCF_001194135.2 Octopus bimaculoides
TATATATATATATATATATACACATATATAAACTTATGTCTATCCATACATGTATACGTACAAATATATACATATATGTATGTATATATATAAATACAAATATATATATAGATATAGGTACATATATGTGTTGTGTGTGTATGTGTACACACACACACTCACACATACACATACACCCACATGTACAAAGAGAGGTAGGAAAATGGAAGTGCAGTGGAATCTATAACGAGTATGTTACAACAGTTTCGATATACAATAAAAACCGGCAGTAAATAATTGATTTCAAGGCATAAGACTCCCCTTATGGAGAACATGCTGGCACATGCAAAGGCACACACACACACACATACACTGACATACACTTTCTCACTCACACACACACATATACTGGTCTGTGTGTCTATGTGTCTTTGTAGACGTTTAACTCGTTTAAACATTCTGTAGTGTCATACAGATATCTGAGTGGATAAGAGCTGTGTGATAGCAAGCTTATTTTTTAACCTTATAGTTCTGGGTTCAGTCCCACTGTTTGGCATGTTGGGCAAGTGTCTGCTACTGTAGCCTCGGGCTGACCAAAGCCTTATGAACAGATTTGGTAGACGGAATTGGTAGATGGATTTGGTAGATGGAAACTGAAAGAAGCCTATCATATATATATATATATATATGTAATAATTTTAAATTTGGATATACACCTTGTTTTATGCTGTTTAATGTCCACTCAAATTATTCAGTTATCTGATGTCAACAACAGTATGGAAGTATATGTCGTTTGCCTTCCCCCCCACCCTGGATCCAACGAAAAAATGCATATTTCCTACACCAGACCAAAAAGTGCCGCCTGGTGTGGACCCTCCACCTCCAGCTATGCTAGTGCACCTAATTCCCTCATACGTAATCCCATGGATCACTATGTGTGTGGGGGTACAAATGGGGGAACCGCCAACTGCTCTTCCTGCAACACCAAAGCTGAACTGGTGGGCAAGATCAAGGAGGGCTTTGAAGATCGTTCCAGGGACGCAGTGAGGAATGCATGTGCCAGGATCCAGAGCTGTCCTGAAGCCATAATGGAAGCTGAGAGTGGCTACTTTGAGTAAACTATTATTAGCCAGCCTCAATCTGATTGCCATTTTCTGATTTTTTGAAATACTTTTATTTTTGGATGGGATATTATTGTGTTTACTTTTCCTTTCGTGCAAACTGTCAAATTTAGCCCGAACACTATGTAGCTTTAACTCTCACTTACTGGAAGCAAAGCAGATAATTCCAAAGCTGTTTATATCAAATGACAAAAATAAAAGACCAAAATCGAAATAAAGAAATAAAACAAAAATAAAACCCCCTTCACTTGTTGATGTATTCCTTAGAGAAATTTGAATTGTGGCTAAGCTTAGTTTCCTTGGCTCTTCAGCAATTTCTGTTTCATTATCTGGCTACAAGTTGTAAAGAGAAGCAAGAATAATTTTCCCCAGAGCAAGCTTTTAATGAATACTGTCAGACAGGGAAGAGTTCAGCGGAGAAGATTGATCAGAGCTGGCTTTCAACCATAAACACAACCGACAAGAGAACGACTGTCTGCAATCACATTCACAGATATTTCATTAAAACTCAAGTGTTTTACAATTAGAAGAAATATTTATGAATGTTGGCCAAATAAGACACATTTAACGATTGCATGCAGAGCAGAAGCCGCGGAGCGGGAAGGGAGACGAGGAAGAGGAGGGGAGAGGAGAGAAGGTGAATGATGAAGACAATCATGACGAAGAGGACAACAATGGTAATGATGAGTCAGACCGTTTCAGAAGTGAAGGCTATCAATATTCTCCGAGAAATAAGTGGCATTAACATATGCAGTGATTAAAACAGCTGCTGCTTTGTTCTACTCATCAGCATACATACATGGCAATGGCTAGTTCCTGGCTGGTTTTCGTGAAACAAATCATTTTCTGTATATAAGTCATTACAGTTTAAAGTCAGGACAAGCGAACTGTCAGTAAGTGAATCATTCATATCGTCAGGTAATGTTCAACGGTGCTTTTACAAACATGCGAGAGTAAAATATAATTGAAATACAATATCTCGCGAGATGACTTTTTATAGCGTTTTCAATAATTTTCAATGAATGTTGCTGATGTGTTTCTAATACATTCTTAATAACAAAATCTGTTTATTCGTGTCATTCTGAAATTTGAAAGAGAGAGGGAGAGAGAGACAGGGAAAGAGTGGAGAGAGAGAGAGAGAGAGAGAGAGATATGAGAGAAGAGGAGAAAAGGAAGAGATGTGAGATACATTGCTGGCTGAGTTAATAGGAGACCAATGAACTGCCTGAATGGCTGGCTGCTTGACTCTAATTCATGGCTCAGCATTGAGTGATCATGGCAAATGATCAGTGAGTGTTGAACCATGAATTAACTTTTAATGGCGCAACTACCTGAGCAGTAAATGGCTGCACAGAGAGAGGCTATTCAGATATAATGCATAAAGACTAGAGATGCTCTTCAATCACGAATAGCCATGGGATTGCAGAATCGTTAGCATTCCAGGCAAAATGCTTTGTGGTATTTTGTCTATCTCTACATTCTGAGTTCAAATTCCGCCGAGGTCAATTTTGCCTTTCATCTCTATGGGGGTCAATAAATTAAGTACCAGTGAAACACTGGGGTTGATGTAATCGACTAGTCTCCTCTCGCCAAATTTCAGGCCTTGTACCTTTAGTAGAAAGGATTATTATTATCATTATCATTATTATTATTATTATTATTATTTATTACCACTTTTACTCTTCTCCTCCTCCTGTTACTACAGGTAGTGTAGTGTGCTACTAGCATCAGCCAACAATAGTCACACTAATATCACCACAACAACAACAACAGTAATGGAATAGAAACCAAAAACAACAACCGGAAAAGAGAAAGAAAAGCAGACCAGCTGAAACAGAAATATAACCCATCTTCACTGACTCCCCATTCTCTTTCTCTCTCTCTCTCTCTCTCTCTCACACACACACACACACACATACATACGCACACACACACACACACAGAGGCATATAAACAAATTATGGCTAAATTTAACCAATCCAAAAACCATTGTTGTCAGGATCTTTGGCATCACCAGACTTAATTTACAATAATTTTTTCTTTCTTTCTTTTTTAACTTCATTATTTCCTTTCTTCTTTTTTTTTTGTACCATTTTTGGAAAGATATTCTTTAAA
>NC_069003.1:30820836-30821810 GCF_001194135.2 Octopus bimaculoides
GCATTTGACCAAAAAAATTAGGGGAATTATTGGGCACCTTTTGCCTTTTACATGTTTTGGTCATTGGACTGTGGCCATGCTGGGGCACCACCTTGAAAGGGATTTAGTTGAATAAATCAACCCCAGTATTTAATTATTTATTTTTTGGTTTGGAACTTGTTCTATTGGACGCTTTTGCGAAGCATTTGCCTTTTCCATGGATAACATTGGTGGCATGGAGAGGGGTAGTTGGTATGCATGGGTGACTACTGGTCTTCCATAAACAACATTGTCTGGACTTGTGCCTCGGAGGGGAGCTTTCAAGGTGCAATCTCATGGTGAAGAGGCCTTTTTTTTATATATAATTTAATTATTAATAGACATAAAGACCCCCTTCGGTCATGACTGACCATGGGATTGCACCTGGA
Source organism: Octopus bimaculoides (assembly GCF_001194135.2). Classification (NCBI taxonomy): domain Eukaryota; kingdom Metazoa; phylum Mollusca; class Cephalopoda; order Octopoda; family Octopodidae; genus Octopus; species Octopus bimaculoides. Next base: position 30,821,244 of record NC_069003.1, read on the forward strand.
AAGTTACCCTCTAAGGCTCAAGTCCTGGCAAGGTTGTTTATGGAAGACCAGCAGTCACCCACGCATACTAGCCTTCCCTCTCCATGCCACCAGTGTTATCCAAGGGAAAGGCAAAGGCCGATACAGTTTGGCCTCACTGATATCACAACTCATCTCTACCGCAGAGTGTGTGTATGTGTGTGTGTGTGTATGTATATATATATATATATATATATATGGTAAAGGCACGTGGCTTAGTGGTTAGGGCATTCGGCTCACGATCATAAGGTCATGAGTTCAATTCCTAGTAATGTGTTGTGTCTTTGAGCAAGACATTTTATTTCACGTTGCCCCAGTCCACTCAGCTGGCGAAAATGAGTAGTACCTGCATTTCAAAGGGCCAGCCTTGTTACACTCTGTGTCACGCTGAATCTCCCTGAGAACTACATTAAGGGTACACGTGTCTGTGGAATGCTCAGCCACTTGCACGTCAATTTCACGAGCAAGCTGTTCTGTTGATCATATCAGCAGGAACCCTTGTCGTCAGAACCAACAGAGTACTCCTTTTATATATATATATATATATAT
>NC_069003.1:30827790-30828149 GCF_001194135.2 Octopus bimaculoides
TATATATATATATATATATATATATATATATATATATATATATGTATGTGTGTGTGTATGTATGTATGTATATATGGATGTATGTATATATTTGCATACATAGGTGTGCACGTGCATACGTATGTAGGTATGTAGGGTGCTAAATAAGCTACTGAGAAGCTTAGTAAAATACAACAACCTGCTACGGCTCAAGCACTACGATAACTTATGATAATTCAACATAAAACAAAAAGATTCTAATGAACAAATATACATACATACACACATGTGTATATATATATATATATATATATATATATATATGAATGTATATATGTATGTATGTATGTATATGTGTATACATGTATGTATGTATGTAT
>NC_069003.1:30829584-30832423 GCF_001194135.2 Octopus bimaculoides
ATGTGTACTCATGAGCAAATACAAAATAATAACTAACGAAATGTAATGAAATTAAATCAAACGGACAAAAGTAAAGTGGAAGGAATAAATAGAAGAAGAATATTGGTGATCGTTAGTTTAGTATTTAGCCTCTCATAAAACAGATGTATATATATATGTATATATATGCTATTGTTTTTTTTTTCCAACAGGTGTCAGAGAAGACAAACGAAGGGGTTATTGATTTCAGTCTGAGTGGCATTTTGAAATGAATTTGATACCATCCTAGATCAAATAGGCAATTTAAGATATTCCATCAAAAGTCTTGAAGCGAAAATGCAAGATCTATGAGTGAGCGTGCATGTGTATGTATGTATGTATGTATATGTGTGTGTGTGTGCACATGTGAGTATGTGTCTGTAAGTGTGTGTGTGTGTGCGTGCGGGTGTATGTATTTATATATACATATATGTATGTATGAATAAATGTTATATATGCGTGTGTATGTGTGCCTAAAATAAGTTACTGAATCAGAATGTAAAGTTATTGTCAGTTTTTAAAATTTTTACTACTACTACTTCTGCTACTACTACTACTATTACTACCGCTGCTGCTGCTACTACTACTACTACTACTACCACTACTACCATTACTACTACTACTGATGATGATGATGATGACAATAATAACTGTAACAGTGACAATAGTAATAATAATACTGATGATAATAATAATAATAATAATAATAATAATAATAATAATAATAATGAATAATAATAATAATAATAATAATAATAATAATAATAATAATGATAATAATAATAATAATAATAATAATAATAATAATCATAGTAATGGTTTCAAATTTTGCCACAAGGGCAGCAGCTTTGGGACCAGGAAAGGATGAAAGGCAAAGTCAACCTTGGCAGAATTTGAACTCAGAACATTATGGCAGACGAAATACTACAAAGCATTTTCCCCGGTGGGCTAATGATTCTGCCAGCTTGTCACCTTAGTAACTACATTAATAATAAAAAATGATAATGACAACATTTGTAAGGATAGAAATACAAAAATACAATAATGAAACAATAATATAAAAACAGAGAAAATTAAGAAGGATTCTTTTAGCCATGAAAGCAACAGAATTCACGATGAAACAAGAGCACTCAGAGAGCACAAACCTCTGCCAAGGCAACACCAACATCCTCTCAATGATTAACCAGAGATGATTTCTAAAATGAGAACATCTGAAATAAACTTGACTGCTCTCACAAACGAGAATACTAAAAATGAACCTGACCATTTTCGAAAATTAAATAAAAAGACAGGGTAAATAATCCAGAGTCCTTGTCCTGAAATGGATCGATCCCAAAATCTAATCAGTTTGTGCCAGTCAAAAGGACATACATCCCTGAAAGTTTCATCCAAATCCATCAAGTGGTTCTTGAGATATCTTGTCCATGGACAAACCAACAAACAAACAAACACAACTGAAAACAATACCTCCACATTCACTGAGGCGAAGGTAACAATCCAAGAATCAAACGCATATTAAATTAGCTACAAGGTGTAGCCTTATTATTCTTTTCTTATTTTGGTTTAATTGTTGTCAGGATACCTTCTCCAGGCTATTTCTGTCCTTTGCTGCTTGCCTTTGTTATTTAAAAAAAAAAATGATTACAAATGGTTTTAAAGAGAAGGTGCAAGCATGGCTGTGTGGTAAGAAGATGACTTCTCAATCACATGGTTCGAGGATTCAGTCCCATTGCAAGAGTCTCCTATAATAGCTTCTTGCCGACCAAAGCTTTGTGAGTGGATTTAGCAGATAGAAACTGAAAGAAGCCCATCACATGTTTACGTGTGTGTGTGTGTGTTTGTCCCTCACCATCGCTTGACAACCAGTGTTGCTGTGTTTACATCCCAGCAGCATAGTAGTTCAGCAAAAGATACTGATGGAATAAATACCAAGTTTAAAAAAATAATAATAGTAAGTCCTGGGGTTTATTTGTTCAACTAAAGCCCTTCAAGGTGATGCCAGTTACAGCCTAATGATACCAACTACCTATACCAGTTTTTGGGGGTTGCACCATGCTGTGCCGATATAATGTAGGATAAATATAGTAATGATAATCATAACAATAATAATTATAGATTCAATCCATGGATTTTAATTATTATTAGACAATACGAAGAGCGCAATGCGATTGCAATAGGTATTTTATTGGTTTGAACAATATTCCGACAGCTTGCGTGTCTTTGTTGAGTTCAAAATGAAAAGCGATACAGAGAAATTCAAAATTACAAAATTTCAAATTCAAAAATGTTGGAATTTGAATTTCTGTAATTTTGAATTTCTAAGTATCACTTTTCATTTTGAGCAATATTTCGACAGCTGGCTTATCTTTGTCGAACCTATAAAATATCTATTGCAATCACATCGTGCTCTTTCTATTGTCTGTATACATTTGTGAGGTGTTATGTGAATCGTTTTGAAATATTATTATCATTATTATTATCATCATCATCATCACTATGTCCTTTTATTCTTTTACTTGCTTCAGTCATTTGACTGTGGCCATGCTGGAGCACCACCTTTAGTCGAATAAATCGACCCCACGACTTATTCTTTGTAAGCTTAGTACTTATTCTGCTGGACTCTTCTGCCGAACCGCTAAGTTATGGGGATGTAAACACACCAACATCGGTTGTCAAGTGATTGGAGGGGGAGAAACACACACACATATATATATATATATATATATAAACTGAAAGAAGCCCAGCCCATCATATATATATATATATATGATGGGCTGGGCTTCTTTCAGTTTCCACTCACAAGGATTTGGTTGGCCACAGA
>NC_069003.1:30832433-30833562 GCF_001194135.2 Octopus bimaculoides
TATATATATATATATATATGATGGGCTGGGCTTCTTTCAGTTTCCACTCACAAGGATTTGGTTGGCCACAGACCATAATAGAAGACACTTGCTGGTTATTTTTTTTTTTTTTTTCATAGATTTGGCATACGAAAATTAGGGTGCACCTTATTTTTCCATGTACCTTATACACCCATTTGCCTTATATTTCCATACACTTTCTATGCCCATGCCTCTTCTGAACCTGGAACCATGTGGTAGGGAAGCAAGCTTCTTACCACACAGGCACTCTATATTTAGAATGATATTGTAGGATAGGTGTGAAAGACCAGACATGGCTGATTTGAACATAATACAGGTAGAATATTTGGGCCAGATATAGCTGGTTTAACCCTTTCGTTACTGTATTTATTTTGAGATGCTCTCTGTTTCTTTCATTTAATTTTAAATATAACAAAGAATTTAGTAAAATAACTTAGTTATCATTAAGCTTGTGTTAGGAACATAAATTATGACTAAGGTTTGGTGAAAGGTTTTAAAGCAAAACTTATGAAAAGAAGACATTTGTACTAAAGAACCAGAGGTGATTTCAGCCAGGTTGGTATCGAAAAGGTTAAATAGTTCCCTGGTAGAGAGTTAATGATTGCCAAGAATGTTTTCAAAAAATTTGGCTGCTATTTTTAGCAGTCAAGTGACTGTAAAGAAATTTCATTATGAACTGATGTTCTCTTAAACCTACACAACATTGATATTACTTCATCTTTAACTCTTTTGTTACCATATTTCTGTTGTGATGTTCTGTGTTTCTTTCAATTACTTTAAATATAATAAAGAATTTAGTAAAATAACTTAGTTATCATTGAGCTAGTGTTCGGAACATAAATTGTGATTAAGGTTTGGTGGAAGATTTTAATTGAAAACTTATGGAAACGAGACATTTGTACTACAGTGCCAGAGATGGTTTCAGCCAGGTTGGTATTGAAAGTGTTAAACACTAAATGGTTAAAGGCCCATGGAAACTGAACATACGGTACGTATTTTTGCGTTAGGTTCTTTGGCACTTGAAACAAATATTATTTTCTACACCAATAACAGACAAACAACTGTATTGGTGACATTTTTAGCTATGTCGGAAAGGCAACAATGGCAA
>NC_069003.1:30833757-30838087 GCF_001194135.2 Octopus bimaculoides
TGATAGCACGGGAAAAGTTGATAATTCAAATGATATTATTCACGCACTTGCATGTATATTTTGATGTGTGGGTGTGGGTGCATGTGTGCATGTGTATACGTGTACGTGTTTATGTATGTGTGTGTGGGGAGGTGAGAGTGTGTAATCTGTATAGGAAAATAACTAAATAACTTGGAAATAACTAAATTATCTCGCAGTTATTTTAGCTTCATAATCAAATTAACCAACCAAAAATTGTCGGGCCTATCTGAATGCATCGGGGTTTTTTTTTCTTTTGTATGTTTTTGTTTGTTTGTTTCTTGGCGTGTACATTAGTGTTTGCGTGTGTGTGTGTGTGTATGTGTGTGTGTGCGTGTGTTTCTTTATGCACGTTCTACATGCGTGTTTTTAAGCTCTATTACTTTATTAACCACATACAAGCTCACTGTTCTACTTTGCTAATGAAAAAAAAAAAAAAACACACACACACACACACAAAAACAAACAAAAGTAAATAATTAAATAAATAAATGAATGAATAAATAAATAAATAAATAAATTAAAAAATAGCATAATTGAAAAAATACATAAACGATCTGAGATTAAGCCATCATTAGTTAAAGCAACCATCCGTATCTTTTTACCTAAAAACAGGATAATTTAATAAATGAATAATAATAACAGAAATAAAGAAAGAAAAAAGAATGCCTTCATAGGGTAACATTTCCAATTTAGGATAGGAAGATAGCTGGACCCTAATAACTAAGACCGGACCAGACCGACCATTCACAGCAATTATTAGTCAGATATAAAAAGTTAAAAAAATTGTAAGAAATAGTGTATATATAATAATTTTAGTTTTGTTTCGTTCTACTTTTAATGAAGCTATTTTTATGGTCTTACAAATAAACACATTTGCATTCACACACACACGTGTGTGTGTGTGTGTGTGTGTGTGAATGACTGTGTAGTTATAGTCATCTGTATATACTATATATGTATATATCAGGTTGGAGCCTGGTGTGCAGCCGTCTGGCTTGCCAGTCGTCAAGCAAACCGTCCAACCCATGCCAGCATGGAAAGCAGACGTTAAACGATGATTGAGATGAATTATGAAGTATGTGCGCATGTGTGAGTGTGTGCTTATGTGTGTGTCTGTATATATAATTTATACACACACACATATATATACACACACAAATAGATAGATATACTCAAACACAAATACATATAGATATAAGATAATATAATGTAATATATATATATATATATATATATATATATATATGCGTGTGTGTATTTATGCTACATATATATATATATATAGTTTAATTCCCGGCGACTTTTTGTGTCCTTAAGCAAGACACTTTATTTCATGTTGCTCCAGTCCACTCAGCTGGCAAAAATGAGTAGTACCTGTATTTCAAAGGGCCGGCCTTGTCACACTCTGTGTCATGCTGAATCTCCCTAAGAACTACATTAGGGGTACACGTGTCTGTGGAGTGCTCAGCCACTTGCACGTTAATTTCACGAGCAGGCTGTTCCATTGATCGTATCAGCTGGGACCCTCATCGTCGTAACCGACGGAGTGATCCTTTAATATATATATATATACACATACATATGTATGTATATGTACATACATATTATATACATATATATATGCAAATATGTGTATATATGTATATATATATGTATAAATATGTATGTATACAAACACACACACATACACACACACACACATATATATCTTAATTAAAGAATTTGTGTGTAACTTAATTTCAGTTGAAAAAAAAAAAATTATGGGTTTGAATAAAAGGAGATTATTTTGGTTGTTGTTGCTACTTGGTTTCATTTAAACTCTAACCAATCATTTAATTTCCCATAATTCTTGTTGGCACATGACAAAGATGAAGTACTTTGAATCGCAATCCCCCCCACCACCACCACCATTCTCATCATCATCATAATTATGAATTATTATTATTATTATTATTATTATTATTATTATTATTAGCTCTTCACCTTGTTATTATCTCTAGATAAAGGTAGTATACTTTTCATAGGCAATTTAGAATCGGTCTTTGCTTTCTCCTTCTTGCGTATAATGGAACCGCGTGGCTTTTACGCATGATGTATTGGTTGTGGCAAGGGCAATGAAAAATGTACTAATACCAATTTCCATGTTTGCAGCATCCTGGAGATGCCAGCACTTTTTGATGAATGGCAACTAGTAGTTCATTTGCAGAAAAATATTAAGTATAATAACAATAACAACAACAACAACAACAACAACAAAAGAAGCAGACCAAATCATAAGGCAGATATACAGAAAGCATTCCTATATCTAGTTTTTTTAATAAAAATTTGAATATATATATGTATATATATGAAATGCTGGCTCCACCATGAGAATATTGTCTAGCTTTGAATAGCAAATAGCACTTTGTGACCAGTTGGGGTTTGGCCAAGAAGTACGTAGAGTAAATTTGTGTAAATATAGGCACAAGCATGGCTGTGTGGGTAAGAAGCTCACTTCCTGGCCATGTGGTTCTTGGTTCAATATCACTGTAAGCCACTTTGTTGCTAGTCTCTTCTACCAAAAGCCCCAAACTGACCAAAGCCATGTGAGTGAATTTGGTAGGCAGATACATGTAGTGTTTGCCTGGTTGGAGGCCCAGACTTCTAACTTCTTTTACAGGGTTTAGAAAAACTAGGACCACTGCAAATAAGTGTGTGAATCTGAGAGGGGATTATATTCAATAAAATCATAATTGACTGGTCCTCTTATATTTTCTTTGACCCAAAACCAGGAAGTTTTCAGCATCCCCTCGTAGTGGTGGTCTGTATTGGCAAGGAGACTATAATGGTGGTTTATGGTGACTAGGAGAGTACAAGGGGGTGCTGAAAAGTTTCTAGCTTTAAAGGTATCACATTGGAATTAGACACTGAGGGAAAATGGCTGTAACTTTTTAATTTTTTAATTTTGGCGATTTTCGTTTTCGATAATGTGTTCTATATGTCACGGTCATGCGATTCCCCCTAAACAAATTACTAGAGCGATCAGGAACCTTTTGGCGATGAATATATTTCCAGTATTATGAACGAGTACGATTCGTGAAGCTGAACCAATATTTACATGTGAGAGACACTAGCAGTACTCCAGTACGTGGAGAACTTTGAGACAAAAATTATGCAATAGAATTGATTAAGAACCCTTTCTTTAATTATATTCCAAATATCATATTAATATGTTGATAAATAAAAAAGTTACAGGTGTTTAATGAGACTAGTCTAAATTCATGATTATTTTAGAATTTAATTGAAACTCATGAGGGGTGTATTTTGGTCAGAAATATAGTAACGAAAGGGTTAAAAAGGATTGTGTTGGTGTGTGGTAGATGACCATTGACCTCAACAGTCAAATGATAATTTGAAGCCATAGCAATTGCAATATTCATCATAAATGATAATTACTTCTGATTGTGTACAGTGAAGTGAAGGACCAAATGAATGAAATTGTGGTTTGGAAATGTAATCTCTGTTCACCTAATGCATGAATAAACATACATACACACATATGCACACACACACTCACATAGATGCAAGACACAGATGAAGACAATGATGATAACAATGACGACAACAACAATGACAATGATTATGATTATGATGATGATAATGATGACAATGATGATGTTAATGACGACAATGATGCTGATGACAACAATCAAGATTATAACAATGATAATGATGATGAGGAGGGGAGTATGTTGAATAAAATCATAATCAACTGATCCTCCTGTATTTTCTTTTACTCGAAGCTAGTGACTTTACAGCACCCCTTCATATATATATATGTGTGTGTGCATATATATATATCTATGATGACGATGACAACAGCCAAAGTCTAAGTTAATGTCATAACAATCCTGAGCACTGTCACAAGTGTCTTTCTTGTACAAAACCAACGAAAGGATTAAGTGGAAATTTAATACAGCGAAATCCATGAATCACAGAATAAAATGAAAGAAATATTATGGCAAAAGGCTTAGAAGCATTATAACCATCATGATTAATAGCAGATTCTTTGGTGCTTCCTGGACTTCCCGGATGCCATAGAGTCGGCCACAGTAGCAACAGCAATAACAACGGCTGGAACATCTGGTCTAAACACAAAGATTCATTCCAACGGAATGGTACATGTAGTGGACAAGTAATTTACAGAACAAGCAGCAGCAGACTGACCGAATATTCATTTCTTTATTGCCCATGGTAGTGGGGTTAAACATAGAGGGATCAAACAAGGACAGACAAAGGGACTAAGTCGATTATATCGACCCCCCCCCCC
>NC_069003.1:30838097-30840943 GCF_001194135.2 Octopus bimaculoides
TGCATAACTGGTACTTATTTAGTCGATCCCGACAGGATGAAAGGCAAAGTTGACCTCGGCGGAATTTGAACTCAGAATGTAAAAACAGACGAAATACCACTAAACATTTTGCCTGCCATGCTAATGTTTCTGTCAGCTCGCCGCCTTGTATGAACCGGCATTACAACCATTTTTAACCCGAAGAGGACACCTCTTCTAGCTGGTTATTGATTTAATCTTCACCTGGTATATTCTCTTTTGTTCATTTCCATGTTTCAGTCATTTGACTGTGGCCAGGCTGGAGCACCGACTTAAAGGGGGTTTTAGTCAAAGAAACCGACCCCGGGGATTTATTCTTTGTAAGCCTAGTACTTATTCTATTGGTCTTTTTGCTGAACCATTAACTTACAGGGACATAAACATACCAACACCGGTTGTCAAGTGGTGATGGGTGGGGTGGGGGAAAGAAAAACATTGACTCAAAGACACACACATAAATATATACATATATATATGAAGTGCTTCTCTCAGTTTCCTTCTACCGTTTCCACTTATGAGGCTTTGGTAAGTCCGAGGCTATAGTTGAAGACACTTGCCCTAGGTGCTACGCAATGGGTCTGAACCCAGAACCCTGTGGTTGGTAAGCAAGCTTCCTACCTCATGGCCATGCTTGCACCTATGTATGAAATATTCACTGGATGCAAACCTCATCAATAACCAGCTCGGGGTTAAAAGATGGTAGTAATTTCAGTTCGTATGGAACAGCCATGTTGAAGTGGTGACAAACATTACTTCTCAGAAATATAACCAATTTTTTGTGCATAAACTTTAACAACAAAATCTTATATAATGGACAAAATCTCATATAATGGAACCTGGTCAAGAAGAAATGGTAGTGACCATAGCTTCCTTGACCCTTTTATTGAAAAACTGAAGTTAAATTTCATGGTTATTCCAATAATGGTATTAAATATCTATTGTTAAAATATAGAATTGGTGTTTTCTGTAAGGTATGTTGTGTCAATAATCTTGACATACCTCAACAGAAAGTAGTTCCAAACATGACATTCCTCTACAAAAACTAGTTTGGTATATAAAACGACTTTCTACAGTTAAGGGTGATGAAAATTTTGATGTGGATATATTTGATTTCTGAAGTAAAAGGGTGAAAATAAAAGTAGGAGACATTGGATAATGCAGCCCCGAATTCAGTGTGTCTGGAGAAAAAGTAGGACAGTCACGTCCTTAACTCTTTAACTGCAAAATTAAATTACATGGTTATTACAAGAATGATGTTAAATATCCTCCAAAGAAATAGAATTGGTGTTTTCTGTAAGTCACGTTGTGTCAATAAACTTAACATATCTCAACAAGAATTAGTTTTAGACATGACATTCTTAAACAAAAGATAGATTGGTATATAAAACTACTTTCTGCAGTTAAGGCTAATGAAATTTTGAGTGGAAATATCTGGTTTCTGCAGTAAAAGGGTTAAGCTCTCTAAAATCGGTAAAATTAATTTTACTCAATCTGTCGGAAGTCATCTGTTGCAGAAAGGACATGAGCGGGAGGTAGGGGTATTGCAGAGAGAGAGAGAGAGAGATGTGACATTCTGAAGAAGGAAGAACAGGATGTTGTGGTCAGTGTAGGGCCTAAGAGGTTTTGGACATAACACAACTGAAGAGAGATAAGTGTGTGAAGTGTACCTTAATTGAGGTGGAACAAAACCAGCAGCTCCAAGGGTTATTAGAGGCTATTAGACTATTTATTGCGTTTGTTCTGTTCTCTGACGTTTTTATTTATTTCTACCCATGTGAGCTCTGATGAAGCAGACTTATTGTTAAAAGTATTCCATCCATGGCCATCCAGTCTTTTTTCATTGTGACAGTGCACCCAGAACCATATAGCCAATGTAATTTTTATTTTAAAACAACATGGTGAGTAATTTGAAGAAGATTATTAGTAATAATTCCTTCCATGATAGGCTCTCAAGACCTGAAATTTTCTGGGAATGGATAAGTCAATTACATCAACTCGAGTGCTCAACAGAAACTTAGTTTACTGACCCTGAAAGAATAAAGGGCAAGGTTGACCTCAGCAGAGTTTGAACTCAAAATATAAAGCCAGTAGACAAGCTGGCTTTATATTTTGTCTGTTGAGCTTATAATAATAATAATGATGATGATGATGATCTTTTCTAGTAAAGGCACAAGGCCTGAAATTTTGGGGTGGGGAGGAGACTAGTCGATTACATCGACACCAGTCTTCCACCGGTACTTAATTTATTGACCCCCGAAAAGATGAAACGCAAAGTCGATTTCGGCGGAATTTGAACTCAGAACATAAAGACAGATGAAATGCTGCCAAGCATTTTGCCCAGCATGCTAATGGTTCTGCCAGCCTGCCGACCTTCACCGCCTTAATGGTAACAACAATGATGATGATGAATATTGTGAAGCAGTATTCATTGGAGTGATGTAAAATCAACAGAAGGCTCTGCTAAAGACAGAAGAAAAACAAATGAGCAAGTTCATTATGACCCACCTTTCAACCCAAGCATGCATATCTGTGTGTGTGTGTGTTCATATATTTGCATGTGTGCGTAAACCTATTAACTGATAATAACGATAAAGATTTAAAATAGAAACTTTCATTGTCTCTTAAAATTTGCTTATCACAGCTTGTCACTGTATTTTAGCACATGCATCTAGGATTTGAAAAATATATCATCATCACCATATATATATATAGGGAGAGAGAGAGAAAGAGAGAGGCATAGTTGGATAGACGGAATGCTAGATGTAGATAGATAAATATCTACACATACGTGTGTTTGTATATATATGTGTATATATATATATATATAT
>NC_069003.1:30841719-30846020 GCF_001194135.2 Octopus bimaculoides
AGACCTTCATTCAGAAGTAAATATTGCATAATTAGAACTGTTGTCTTTCAATGAGAATTAGTACACAGAAGGTTTTATGGCATGGAATGAATTCCATGTTATTTTAGGACTTTTACAGAACTCTTTTTAAACAAGCGGTTTTTTCAATATTTCGACTAAGTTGTGTTGAGTTATTTATGTTGTTTATTTTTCTTATTTCATATATTTATTCTTGTATTCTTTGACTTGTTTCAGTCATTTCACTGCGGCCATGCTGGAGCACCACCTTTAGTTGAACAAATCGACTCCAGGACTTATTCTTTGTAAGCCTAGCACCTATTGGCCTCTTCTTGCCAAACCACTAAATGACGAGGACCTAAACACATCAACATCGGTTGTCAAGTGATGGTGGGGGGACAAACATAGACACAAATAACAATTACATAAGTAGATATGTATACATATATATATATATATATATATATATATATACGACAGGCTTCTTTCAGTTTCCGTCTACCAAATCCACTCACAAGGCTTTGGTCAGCCCAAGGCTATAATAGCAGACACTTGCCCAACATGCCACGAAGTGGGACTGAACCTGGAATGATGTGGTTGGGAAGCAAGCTTCTTACCACACAGCCACTCCTATTTAAGGCAAAGTTGACCTCAGTGGAATTAGAACTCAGAATATAGTAATGGGCAAAATACCTCTAAGCATTTTGTCCAGCATGCTAACGGTTCTGCCAGCTGGCCAATGATAATAATAATAGTTTCAAATTTTGCTAGAAGTTCAGCGATTTTGGGGGGGAGGGGATGAGTCGATTACATCGACCCCAGTGTTTCAACGGTCCTTATTTCATCGACACCGAACGGATGAATGGTAAAGTCGACCTCGGTGGAGTTTGACCTAATAATAACAGTTTCAAATTTTGGCCCAGCATCAACAACTTTTGAGTGGAGGGGAAAGCTGATCACATCGACCCCAGTGCTCAACTGGTACTTATTTCATTGACCCCGAAAGGATGAAAGGCAAAAAGTCAACTTTAGCAGAAGTTGAACCCTGAATATAAAAGAAAAATGCTGCTTAACATTTTGTCCAATGTGTTAATGGTTAATAATACTGCCAGCTCACCATTTTGAGATAAAACACCACCAGGAAAAAAAACAAAAAGAAAAACTGTTATATGGCAGTTATTATGGATAATTTCCTCTTGAAAATATTTTCTAAACATTATAATTACTTGTGAAATTATTTCCAGATAATTTTCATTGTAGGGATTCTGTTTATTAAATGGAAATATTGTTAAAGAAAACAAAAGCCCCAAAAATGCGAGCCAAAGCGAATAATTAAACTGTTACATTTATGTGACTTCAATGAAACAAACGACTTCAAGTGCAAACGATGATGATGATGATGATGATGATGATGGTGACAATGATGGCGATGATGACGACAATGATGATTATGATGACAGTGGTGGTGATGATGAGGATGATGGCAGCATTGTAGTTCTTGCCAGTTATTGCCATTGTCATATCTCCAAGAGATATAGATTACACATCTACAATACATTCCATTACAATGCCACTCACTGCTGCCGAGGAAATGAAATGTAGTCGTGGGCATGGCTGTGTGGTAAAGAAGTTTGCTTCCCGACTACGTGGTTCTGAGTTCAGTCCTATGTTGCTTGGCACCTTGGGCAAGTGCTTTTTTTTTTGCTATAGCCCCCATGACCAGCCAAAGCCTTCATCAACATAATCATTTAGCGTTTGCTTTCCATGCTGACATGGGTTAGATGGTTTGATTAAAACTGGTAAGGTGAAGGGCTACAACAGGTTCCAATCTGTTTTGACATGGTTTCTGCAACTAGATGTGTCACTGGCATCAGCCACAACTACAATTTCACATGGCTTGACCGGTCTTCTCAAGCATGGCAGTTTCACCAAAGGTCTTGGTCACTTACCATTGCCTCCGTGAGGCCGAATGTTCGAAGGATTCTTTTTATGTGCCACTGGCATGGGTGCCATTTACCCGACACTGGCATCGGCCGTGATTACGATTTCACTTTGATGGCATGCGCTGCTCTCTCACTCAATAGTAATAATAATAATAATAATAACAATAATAATAATAATAATGATCCTTTCTACTCTGGGCACGAGGCCTTGAAAATTTTGGGGGAGGGGACTAGTCAATTACATTGACCCCAGTGCATAACTGGTACTTATTTAATTGACCCCGAAATAATGAAAAGCAAAGTCGACATCGGTGGAATTTGAACTCAGAATGTAGTGGCAGATGAAATACCACTAAGCTTTTTGCCTGGTGTGCTAACAATTCTACCAGCTTGTCGCCTTATATAATGATAATAATAATAATACTAATAATAATGATAATAATAATAATAATAATAATAATAAGCTAAAATCTGTGAAAAAATATGAGTGGTTTTATTACTTTACTGCTGACTTTAAGTTGAGGGTGGTTTGTTATAAAAAGGGTAGGAATTTTTATTTTGTTTTAATGTATGTTTCGAAAGGTTAGGGTGTTTTTTTTTTTTGTTAACTTTTTTGTTTCTATTTCAAATTGTGGTCTTTGTTATTTTTTCGTTTTTTTTATTTCAAATTATTGTGTTTTTTTTTACCTCGTTTTTTTTCTTTCTTTTTTTTTTAAATGCTGAAATGGTGAGGTAGTGGGTAAGAAGAGTGGAAACTAGAAAGAGAGATAGAGAGAGAGAAAACAGGGAGAGAGAAGGGTGGGGTGGGCGAAATGAGCAGGGGTATAGAAACAAGGTTAGATGGCATGTTAAGTGGTTTGCTGCAGGACTAGTAAAACAAGAAGTGGTGGTGGTGGTGGTAATGGTGGTTGGCTGGTTGAGGGTTATTTAACTCCAGGTCAGCTCTGCCTGAATACTTTTATGATCAAAGGCTCCAAGCTATGGTCTTCTTTTTATCTTTAATCTTTTATTTGATACAGTCATTGAGTTGTGGCCATGCTGTAGTACCACCTTGGAGTAGCACCTAAACTTAAGTACCATATTCACCTGAATCTATATATATATATATATATTTATATATATATATATATATATATATATATAGAGAGAGAGAGAGAGAGAGAGAGAGAGATAGATAGATAGATAGATAGATAATTAAAATAGTAGGGTAAAAAAATTGGATATTAATTAATATCAATTTAATACCAGGAAATTATCACATTAAAAGAATCAGGAGATTCAGAAAAAATTATCTGAGATCTCAAAAGGATTATTGTATATGTATATATAAAAGAGACCACTAAGAATCAGAAAATGCTCCTCATTCACAGTGAGAATGCATGACCATGGACATCTTTGACAACAAACCTGACCATTGGCAAATTGTTCTGGTCAGTAGTTTCCCACCCACTGCACAGTCCAGATTTAGTGCCCTTCAAACTCTACTGGTTTGGTCTTTGAAGGACAATAGTTTGATGATAAGAGATGGGATGAAAGTGGCTGTGAAGAAATAGGTCCAACAGGGCATACCTGAATCTTTTACAAAGAGGAGTTGAGAGTTGGGTTCAAGGTCCAACAAGAATGCAAATGCATTGCTTATGATGGATACTATGTTGGGTAATACTTTTGTATAGGTGAGGCCGGGGCAACTTTTTTTGAGAAATGGGCCACATGAGACATGGTTCATCATCCGGCAGGCTACACTGCTAAAAATAAATTCAGGGTAATTTTTTTTTGTTAGGCATGCAATTCCAAAAGGCCCAAGGGCCACAGTTTGCCCCCTAATGACTGGTGTAGAGGAAGATTATACTAAACCTACATGTGCAATTTGAAAGTCCCCCTCAGTTTATATAAAAATGCTTATGCCCACTTAGTATTCATTTTTAGGAAGAAACATTGTATAACAGCAGCAGCAGCAGCAACAACTCACCACTTTTACCACCACCACCAACGCCACCACCACCATTATTGACACTATGATAACCACTAAAGCTACCACAACATTCTCACCCTCTCGCCCACCCCCTATATATATATATATATAATCAGGAGGGGGTAGGGACATGCCTCAAGTAAATGGATGCATTTAACAGATTCTCAAGATAAACATGGAGCAAGAAAAAAATAAAACAAAGACCAAAAAGCAAAAAAAAAAAAAAAACTAAGAGCAGAAAAACAAAGCAAAACAAAACAAAAAACAAAAAAAAAACGGACTTCAGTGAAAACTTTTAAGGGTTGTTTTGTTTTTTAACCCCCCATTTTCTCCCCCTAAAACTCTTCTTCTCCTGGAAGTCATGTTTTCTTTTTAACAAGGTCTAGCAC
>NC_069003.1:30846685-30848965 GCF_001194135.2 Octopus bimaculoides
TATATATATATATATATATATATATATGTGTGTGTGTATATATATATATATATATATATATATATATATATACAGGGTTTGTGTGAGTGTGTGTGTGTGTGTATCAAAGAGCCTGTACATGTATATATATATGTGTCTGTAGTACTTCCAGCAAAGCCTCTCTGATATTCAAGCCTAGTGTTGGTGGTGAAGTAGTGAACTGTTGACAAAGAGGTGGGTGTGTGGAATGGTAGTGATGGGTCCTGTACAAACCATCTCCCCTTCCACCTCCCCAATAATTCCCTCTGCCACCTCACCCCTTCATCCCAACAGTTCCCTCATCACAGGAGGCCCAGGAATCACCTTTTGTATTTTCCACACTGCCAAAAAAACCTCCCTTCTTCTTCATGTTTTGGTTTGTTTTTATTTTCTTTTGTCATTTCCTAATAATAATAATAATAATAATAATAATAATAATCATCCTTTCTCTAAAAAATACAAGGCCTGAAATTTTAGAGGAGGGGACCAGTCGATTACATTGACCCTAGTACTCAACTGGTACTTATTTCATCAACCCCTGAATGGATGAAAGGCATATTCGACCTCGGTGGAATTTGAACTCAGAACATAAAGACAGACAAAATGCCGCTAAGGTTTTTACCTGGTGTGCTAAACAGTTCTGCCAGCTCACTGCCTTCATAATAATAATGATGTCTTTATTGGCCACAAGGACTGAACACAAAAACAAATGGGGACATTTCAGTACAAGGGACAAGTGGGGTGTTGAGCAATGTCATGTATACAATAAGTAACAGAAACAATTAACAAAACAATTAAACAATAAAAAAATCCCCAAAAGTGGGAAGTTCCTCACAGGAACAACTGAGGAATCCCAAACATCTTGGTTATCCTGAACGCCAGGTGCAACTCAGCAGACACCTCTCTCCTCCTCAACTCCTGTAGTTTACAAGCAAAAGTTCAGAGCAGGCCCATTCATATGAGCCATCTATGCTACATTCACCCATGTCATCATCATCGTCTAACGTCCGTTTTCCATGCTGGCATGGGTTGGACGGTTTGACTGAGGTCTGGGGAGCCAGCGGTTGCACCAGGCTCCAGTCTGATCTGGCAATGTTGGGTACAGCTGGATGCTCTTCCTAATGCCAACCACTCTGAGAGTGTCGTGGGTGCTTTTAACGTGTCACTGGCACAGGAGTCAGTTGAGCGGGCCTGCCATCGATCACATTCTGATAGTGCTTTTTACATCCCACCGGTACGGGAGCCAGTGAGGGGGGCACTGGCATCAGCCACTTTCATATATATATATATATATATATATATATATATATGATGGGCTCCTTTCAGTTTCCATTTACCAAATCTGCTCACAAGGCTTTGGTCGGCCCAAGGCTGTAGTAGAAGACACTTGCCCAAGGTTCCACGCAATGGAACTGAACCTGGAACCATGTGATTGGGAAGCAAGCTTCTTACCACACAGCCACACCTGCGCCTACCTATATGCAACTATTTAATCATTCTTTGCTCTGGAGCCTGTGTAGACGGTGAAGTTAGACGCAGGGGCCCAGATCTGAGAGGGTTAAGAAGGACATCCAGCTCTGGAAATCATACCAAGGCAGACATTGGCGCTCAACATAGTCTTCTGGCCTGTTGGATCCTGTCGAACTGTCCAACCCATGCCAGCTTGGAAGATGGACGTGAAATGAATGATGATAAAATGTGCAAAGATATGTGTGTTCATATGTATCTCTGTGTTTTTGTGTGTGAGTCATGTGACTACTCCCATATGCAAATGGCTACATGTTGTATGTCTGTATTGGCAAGTAATCATTCATACATGCTTATAGTATTTGTATATATATATATATATATATATATATCTTTGTATGTATAGTTGTATATGTACATATATATATATTTATATATATGCATGTCACTGTATGAATGTATGTGTAAGTGTGTATGTGTCATATATATACACACACACACACACGGGTGCTTTTGTGTGTGTATGTGTGTGTGTATGTCTGTACGTGTTGGTGTAGATGTGTACATGTGTGTGTGTATGATGTAGATGTGTATATCATATGTGTGTGTGTGTATGTGCGTATGCGTTGGTGTAGGTGTGTGTCTGTGTGTCACTCATTACACATAAGGGTGGGGAAGGTAGGTGAAGCTTAAGTACAGAAGTGTGGACAGGAGAACAGGGTGGAGCAGGAGGTGGTGGGTGGGGTGGGGTAATGTTTGTAGAAGTAAAAGAGGACATGGGTGGGTGGGTGTCCC
>NC_069003.1:30849300-30852581 GCF_001194135.2 Octopus bimaculoides
AGAGAAGAGAAGAGAAAAAATGAGGGACGTGGGAGGGAGGAGGAGGGTGGAAAAAGAAAAAGAAAAAAATCTTCAGTCAATGATGTTTAAGTGGCAAAAATAAGACAAGGAAAAGATGGAAGACAGAAGAAGTGAAAGCTACTACTACTACTACTACTGATACTATTATTACTACTACTGCTGCTACCACTGCGACTACCACAATTACTACTACTACCACCACCACCACCACTGCTACTACTACCACTACTACCACCTCTGCCACTGACAACACCACCATCAGCACCACCACTAACTACTACCACACTACAACTGCTATTACCACCACCACCACCATTACTACTACTACTACCACAACTACCACCACCACCTACTAGTACTACCCCCTCACCATCATTATTACAACTACTACTCTGATGTAAAGAACACTTTTGGGGTTCTTTTTTATTGTTTAATTGTTTCTGTTATTGTATACACAACATTGTTCAACGCCCCACTTGTCCCTACTACCCTGATGTAAAGAACATGGAAGTCCTGGTTTAGGACGAATGCTGCTGTAATTTAGCCCCAGGAGACATCATCTCCAGCTGGCTATACTACACGATCTGTGTCCTTATATTTTCGAACAAAGGAATTTAGCACCCCCACTCAGCTCAAAACAATATTTGTGTATCGCAAAGGGAAATAACCCAGAAATTGCAGTAGTAGTGGCAACAGTAGTGGCAGCAGCAGCAGTTTTACTGTTCAAGAGGATTCTGTCTTGACAATATAAAAAAAACCACTGAAACAATATTCTGCCACCAGGTAAAAGAAAAGGAAAATGGTGGAAGATGAGGGATGGCGAGAGTTCGATGGATAAATAAGGAGAGAGAGAGAGAGATTCAGATGCTTTATTCTAAGTATGGTTCTATCAAGTAACCCACAAGCCAACTGGCAAGCCATCGAGCCATTTGGCTGGATATTCCACCTCCACTAACACAGAAACTCACCACTGCCACCACCACCACCACCACTACCACCACCATCACTGTCGCCACTGCTGCTACTGTCAGGATCATTTTATAGACTGCAGACACCATATAAAAATTGCTTGCTTTACTTGCCAGTGAAGAGGACTTCAAGAATGGAAAGGGGTAGCGGGAGTAGGAAGTGAGTTTTATCAATGACAATTACCCACCAGCCACCAGTATGGTACACACAACCACACACACACACATACACACACACAAACATGTGTGAATGTGTGTGTCTGTGGTGTATTGAAGGAGCTTTCTATAAGAGCCACATGATTCTCTGAATCCATATCTTACCAGCCCTGGTCAAACCATCCGACCCATACCAGCATGGACAACGGATAATGATGATGATGATGATGTGTGTGTATGTATGTATGTATATATGTCTTTAACCCTTTAGCATTCAAACTGGCCATATCCGGCCAAAAGTATCCTGCCTGTTTTATGTTAGAACTGGCCAGATCTGGTCTCTCACACCAACCCTACAATATCGTTTTAAAAATTAGCAGCTACCTTATCAAAATCTCATAGCTACAAGATAATGCATGATTATAGTTCAAAGCAATGTGGATAAAAAAGCATCAATTTTGGCAGAATAATGTGAACACTAAAGGGTTAAGTATATAAACTTTGGAATTAAAAACTACACCAACCCACCAAACTGGATGACACTGCATAGTACAAAAATCTTGAGCCACCAACAACCACATGCTAAGACAAAATCGCCCGCTACTGATATAGTAAAATAGCTATTGAAGAATTACTGATGTCACAATATGCTGGCGGGCTGAATAAAATTCGTCATGTGCAACAGAAGCAATGTTAGTTCAGTATAGCAATCTGATTTTGTGCTAACATACAACTGCCTGGGGATATTTGCTACTGACACAGCGCAACCAGGCAGAAATGCACGTTTAGCAATGACGCCACTGCTGGCGGATGATTTTCATCTGCTGTTGATACATTTGTGTTTTTTAAAATATGTATATCTATCAGAGATATTATCTCAGGACAAATATCATGTTTATCAGACGTTCAATGATGTATCTGTTTGCTGTTTTGAATTAAAACTGCTCCAGTCAGTCACAAACAAATGAAATATACATACATACATAAATACATACATAATATATATATATATATATATATATATATATATACACACACACACACACATATATATATATATATATATACACACACACATGCAGATATACATCTCTCTCCATATATACATACATCTATATATATATACACACACATATACACATTGATGTATATTATTAATATGGTGACAGAGTTGTGGTGTGTATGTATGTCTTTGCATGTATATGTATGTATAAGGTAAGCATATAAATGTTTTATTGGTAAACTTTACAGAGTAATAGGTCACACAATAACACCACACAAACATACATGTGCGTGAGTGCACTCTCACACACATGCATACATTTACACACACACAAGCACACACATAAAACATTTCCTCATAAAAAATCAAGTACCATAAGCTGTCAAATAAAAATAGCATAAATGTTAGCTATAGTTGACTGGAAAACATCAGAAACCTGATATCATGAACACACACACACACACACACACACACATCTAAGAAAAAGTCAAACCCACTCACAAAATTACATCTGTAACAGCAAGACTAGGTGTCGTGTCCACTTAATGGTAAGTGCCACACAAAAGTCCACATGTGTTTGTTGCTGAAATATTATTGAGCCCGCAGAAAATAACATTAAGATCAGACACACAATGTATCCAGAACGTTGTAGATTCTACCTCACTCTTCCTGTATACCTGAGATTGAAATAAGCTGGTCTTGTAATTAAAACTACTAAACTACAGTAAGGTTCTTAGTGAAGTCACTGAGATGAGGAATTCAATGAGCTCAATCAGAAAGGAATGGTTTTTCTAATAGGTAAGGCTTCTGTAATAGGCAGACGAAGAAGAGATTGAGTGTGGCTGTCCACTGTAAAGAGGACGTAGAGGGATGTAAAGCATTAAAACATTCAAAGAAATGATTCTGAGCAATTGGTCCAGTGTACTGATGATAATAATAATAATAATAATAATAGAAATATTTATCTTTTCTACTATAGGCACAAGGTCTGAAATTTGGTGGGGAGGGACAAGTCATTTACATCGACCCCAGTGTAAATTTATCAATTTCGAAAGGATGAAAGGCAAAGTCGACCTCAGCAGAATTTGAACTCAAAATGTAGCGATGGGCGAAATACTGTTAAGCATTTTGCT
>NC_069003.1:30858409-30860871 GCF_001194135.2 Octopus bimaculoides
ATCTTTATTCTTCCACAGAATATTTTTGAAACAATAAATAAATAACATAAATAAATGAAAATGAAATAAAATAAGATGAAATGACAAAAAATAAATTAATTGAAATTTCAATATTTCAACCATTAGCAATTCACAGATGATCTGTCTGTTTGGCTCTTTTTCTCTTTGTGCCTGCTTCTCTCTCTTCTTCTCTTAGTCTCTCTCTCTCTCTCTCTCTCTCTCTCTTGCTCTCTTTCAGTCTCTCTGTCTATATAGTGGAGTGGATAGACAATATTATTGGCATTTTGGATGGATCAATGCCTTGTGGTATTTAAATTAAAGTCCTTTCTGTTGTTTTATATTCTGAGTTCTCAAATCCCCTAGAAATAAATTTTACCCCTATCTTTCTGGGGGTTGTCAAAATAAAGTACCAAATATTTCAACACCAGGAGAGATTTAATGTTATCATAAAGCACCTGAAGGTAATGATATATGAATAGGCACAGGTATAGTTGTGTGATAAGAAGTTGGCTTCTGAACCACATTGTTCTGGGTTCAGTCCCATTATGTGGCACCTTGGGCAAATGTCTTGGGCTAACCAAAGCCTTGCAAGTGGATATGGTAAATGGTAAATTTAAAGAAGCCCATAATATATATATATAAATGTATAAAGTGGAGGCATATGGTTTAGTGGTTAGAGCAGCAGACTCGCAGTCAAGGAATTGCGGGTTTGAGTCTTGGGCTGGGCAATGTATGTGTTTATGAGTGTAACACCTAAACTCTATGCGGCTCGAGCAGAAGGTAATGGTGAACTTCTGCTCACTCTTTTGCCACAACTTTCTCTCGCTTTTTCCTCCTGCTTCTAGCAGCTCACCTGCAATGGACTGGCATCCCGTCCAGGTGGGGAAGCTATACACCAATGAGACCGGAAACTGGCCCTTTTGAGCCAGGCATGGCTCAAGAAGGAACAAACAACAACAATATATATATATATATATATACACACACACACACACACACAAATAGATAGATAGATAGATAGATAGATAGATAGATAGGTAGATAGGTAGATAGATAGGTAAGTAGGTAGGTAGGTAGGTAGGTAGGTAGGTAGGTAGGTTGGTAGGTAGGTAGTTAAATATGCAGATAGACAGAGACAGACAGACATGTATATACAAAGATAGATAGATTGATAAACAGAGAGCCAGACAGATAGATACACAGACAGATATAAAGACAGATGATAGTGTGAGAGAGAGAAAGAGCAAGAGCAAGAATGAGAAAGAGAGAGGGAGAGAAAGAGAGAGAGGGAGAGAAGGAGAGAAAAAGAGAGACAGAAGTTTAAAGGTAAAACAGAAAATTTTTCACTGCAGCAAAAAAGAGAGAAAAAAATGTATATGTCTATGCGTATATATGTTCATAAGTTTAAATAATTAACAAATTTTATGTCAGAACAGCATAGGACGACAGAGAAGGGTTGTATCACAGATGTATATGTGAAAAGGGTTGGTGTGTGACAGGTTCCAGTGACCTGGAATTTAATGTGATTTGAAATCTGTGTGAGTGTATGTGTGTGTGTGTGTGTGTGTATGTTTGTATAGTTATGTATGTATATGTATGTTTTTACGTATGAATATATGCTTGTGTTTATGTATGTGTGTATTTATGTATGAATATATGCTTGTGTTTAAGTATGTGTGCGTATGTTTATGTGTGAGTTTATGTGTGTGCTTATGTGTGTATATGTGTTTACGAGTGTATATAGGTGCAGGAGTGGCTGTGTGGTAAGAAGTTCTAGGTTCAGTCCCACTGCGTGGCACCTTGGGCAAGTGTCTTCTACTATGGCCTCAGGCTGACCAAAGACTTGCGAGTGGATTTGGTAGACAGAAATTGAAAGAAGCCCGTCGTGTATATATGTATGTATGTGTGCATGTGTATGCGTGTGTATATATATATATATATATATATATGCATGTATGTAATGTATATAGGTGTATGTATGTATGTATGCATGCATATGTATATGTATGTACATATATTCGTATGAATGTATGTATGTATGCACATGTATGCACGTGTGCATTTGTGTACATGTTTATGTATGTGTTCTACAACATGTTGGACAGTGTTTACATGAAAGTTTTTACTGAAAGTTTGTCATGTAGCATCATTAAGGGCTATAGACAACATGGACAGACCCCGAAATCCCACTACACTAGAAGCTGCCCTCACCCTAACCTGGAACCCTAACCCCTCTGGGAGCTTTCTCTGCCCATCCACCCTCCTCACCATCTCTGTTGCTATAAGACCCTCCCCCCACCACTGCTAATATTATAGCCATCACCACCACCACCACCTCCACCATCATCATTATTTTACCCAGTGGGAGGGTGTGTGTGTGTGGGGGGGCTTCTAATAAATATCTCCCATCACCAATGCCATCACCAGAAAAAAAAAAGAAGAGGGAAAATGGTATCACTACT
>NC_069003.1:30862219-30864890 GCF_001194135.2 Octopus bimaculoides
CCACCACTGCCACAACCACAATGAGCACCACCACCACCTCTACCACCACTGCAACCACCACCCTCACCACCACCTCTACCACCACTGCAACCACCACCCTCACCACCACCATCGCTACTGCCGCCATCACAACGACAACAGATTACATTTCGATCAACAGAATGATATTTTATATACCAAGTGCCCTTTCAGACAAACCAAAAAAGCAAACGTTGGTATTTATTAACATTTCTTGATGCTTATTTTAGAAAAGGGCAAACACTCTGTTGATGACAGCATCACCAAACATCAACAGTAATACCAGAACAGGCAAGTATGTCAGCTAACTTTTTTTGTCTTGCACCTAACGATGCCAGACTCTTTTTGTCAGAAGCGGAATAAAAGAGGAGAAACAGAGAGAAAAAGCGAGAGAGAGAGAGAGAGAGAGATTCTGGTTTGGATTGTATGCCTCCCCACTCAGCTTCAACAATGATTTGTCAGTTAATGAAGGCACGTGGCTTAGCGGTTAGTGTATTCAACTCATGATTGTTAGGTTGTGAGTTCGATATCTATACCTGGTGGTGCTTTTTGTCTTTGAGCAAGATGCTTTATTTCACGATGCTCTGGTCCACTTAGCTGGCAAAAAATATGTAGTATGATACACGAGTTAATTTATTCCTGGAGACCACTTGTAAAGCGAAAACTCATAAAGCAGAGCAATGATTTCCCATAGTAGCAATGTTATAAATTGTAATTCATTCTCAGAAAATATTTTACCTATAAAATTTATGATACTCATAAATAAATGGCAATAAAACAATAGTAGAATGTAAAGAATATTTTATGTAAATTAAAAATAATGTCAAGATTATTTATAATAAAAAATATTATTATCATAATAATTTTCTGCATCACTTTCACTCGCACTAAATTTGCGCACACCATCACTTGTAGACACAATCGATGATTCACAAGCACTCATAGACAGAGTTTTAGATTTCTTTTTACAAACCAAGCCTATGGTAGTGTTGCATAACCGGCCCATTTAAGAGTACCCTTCAATCGTCGGGCAATATGCTGTGCTTGAGAAGACCTGTTGAGTCAAGTGAAATCGTTATCGTGGCTGATGCCAGTACTGCCTGACTGGCACCTGTGCCAGTGGCATGTAAAAAGCATATCTATCAAATTCACCAAACCACTAAGTTACAGGGACGCAAACACACCAGCATTGGTTGTCAACCGATGTTGGGGGAACAAACACAGACACACAAACATACACACGCGCACACACATATACAATGGGCTTCTTTCAGTCTCCGTCTACTAAATCCACTCACAAGGCTTTGGTTGGCCTGAAGCTCTAGTAGAAGACACTTGCCCAAGGTGCCACGCAGTGGGATTGAACCTAGAACCATGTGGTTGGGAAGCAAGCTTCTTACCACACAGCCATGCCTGCACCTACATGATGGGCTTCTTTCAGTTTCTATACGCCAAAATCAACTCACAAGGCTTTGGTTAGCCCATGGCTATAGTTAGAAGATATTTTCCCAAGGTGCCATGCAGTGGGACCAAACCCTGGACCACATGGTTAAGTAGAAGCAAGCTTCTTACCACACAGCAACATGCTGTGCCTATTCATCTCTCCTTCGCAAAACCACCCCTACCACCACCACTGGCATCTTTGTCGTTTAATTAGGGCAACTATAAATGGTCAAATCTTAGATGAAGGAAGGCAGAAAAAATTAAATAACCAAGATAAAAGGGCTGAAAGCTGAAGCATTAAACCCCCATCCCATCACCCAACTAATGGTATAGATGAGATTTTATGTTCTGAGAGGAACTGAGATTAAATCAAGGCAGACAGGAAATACTGACCTCATAAATTCATGGTGAGAATGTGACAGGGAAGAATTGAGAGAAACACACCTCCTTCCAGGCTTAATTATACAACCAAGGGAACCTCTGCCGAGGCTTTATTTTGTTGGTCACACGATCTGCTAGAAATTGCAGCCAAGTTATCTTTTAAAACCAGGTCGTTGTGTTGGTTGTGAGAATAAAAAAGAATTCATATCTTTCTCATAATTTTTTTTTTTCTTTGTCTTAATCTTTCGCTTGTTTCTGTTATTTTAAAGTCTGGTCTTTATTCTACTGGTCTCTTTTGCTGAACTGCTATGTTATAGGGCAGTAAACAAACCAACACCAGTTGTCAAGCAATGATTGAGGACAAACACAAACATATATTTATATATATATATAAATACAAACACACACACACATACATATACACACAATAGTATTTTAAGGGCCCCTGAAAACCTTTTGCTTTAGGTGTATGTGTTGGTATATATTGCAAGAAACAGCTAGGTTTCTTTCTCTAATATTTTACATAGCTGAACCCACACAATGTGTGAGAAACAAAACAGGAATTTTGGAAGAAGTTTCTCTGAAACTAGTTTTAAATATCAAATGACTACAGGGATCCACCAGAATAAAATAGTAATCAAAGGGGTCCATAGATATAAAATGGTTGAGAATTCCTGTTTAGCATTTAAACTGGCTCTGTCTGGTCCTAATATTCTATCTGTTCTATGTTGAAACTATGGAGGCGCAATGGCCCAGTGGTTAGGGCAGCGGACTCGTGGTCATAGGATCGCGGTTTCGATTCCCAGACCGGGTGTTGTGAGTGTTTATT
>NC_069003.1:30865941-30866737 GCF_001194135.2 Octopus bimaculoides
GGGGGGGGGGCGATGAGGATGAACAAGAGATTAAACAATGGTAAGTAACATGTAGTAGATGCAAGGCTGGATTTAGACCCATACAGGCCCTAAGCGCTTAAAAGATTTTGGTGCCCCCAAAATATTGTATTTGTAATTCAAAATATAAAACAATAATAAACCATAAAATAAATTTCTTTTTTCCAAAATGAAACTAAATTAACAACAAGATGTAAAATAAAGTTTATTTTTGTATATTTGCACTTTATTTTTATTTGGAAAGTTTTCCCTTACTTATATTTTAATTGCAAAATCTTTGACTAGATCCTCACTATGACACTATGAACTTTCTTAAATTATATTTCGGATCATATAAAGTATTGTGAATTTTATTTTAGCAAGTTTAGAGTGATTTCTTTTGTGCTGTAAACCATTTACCATTTCTGTAGCTTCCCCACGTACTTATTTTGCTTTATGGTTAATCCAGATCTGAGTGTCAGCTAGTTTTGTGAATTGTCTGGGGAATGAAGATGATGAACAAGAGGATATGACAATGGTAACACGTAGTAGATGTACATACAAGTTTTTGATTCACAAACCACCCATTTTAGTAGGCATTCTTTTCTTTCGGAAAGTAAAAGTGTAGGGGAGGAGAAGCAAAAAAAAAAAAAACGAAGAACAAAAAAAAAAGATAAAAGATTATAAAAGAAGCTGTGTGGATAGAATTGCTGTAGAGGAAACCTTTTTGTATCCTATCTTATCCTCATTGAATAGAAGTTGCTGATGTTTCATCCTGATAAGAAGCTATTGTATGGCT
>NC_069003.1:30867232-30868265 GCF_001194135.2 Octopus bimaculoides
TATATATATATATATATATATATATATATATATATATATTATATGGGTGTATTGTATGTGCATGTGTGTGTGTACATACATATATACTCTTTCATAGTCACACCTTCGTTTGTGCTTAGACATAATGTAGGTCAGTGAGATTTTGGGTTTTTTTCTGTAGCAAGATTCACCAAAAATAAAAATTGTTATAAATGAATTGTAACCAAAATCCCATACCTCTGGTTTCATTAATCTGACCAACACTGTTTTTCTGTGCATTCTGCAAAAATTACCTGCTGTTTCAGCCACAGCTCGGCAATGATTGCACATTGCCAGGCTGTGGCTAAAGCCAATCTACCAGAGACCATCCAATATATTTTTAGGAGTATATATAGATAGGACTGTCTGTTGTTTTATTTATTTAAGAAGACAAGGTATGATTTACAGTATATTTGGCAGTTATTTCTAGCATGTAGTGTGACCGGAGCCTCATGGAGCTTTTAGGTGTTTTCGCTCAATAAACACTCACAATGCCCGGTCTGGGAATCGAAATGGCGATCCTATGATCGCGAGTCTGCTGCCCTAACCACTGGGCCATTGTGCCTCCACTATGTAGACATATTCATTTACAAAACAACATTACTTGCAGTGCCAAGTCTGAAATTTAAAGAAAAGCTATAGAGATAAGCTTAAAAGTACATACTAGTGTGTAATCTAGTTCTCTGCCATGCACAGGTATGGAATCTTCTGTTATGTTTATATAAACAATAAACTGAAGATAAACTTTTATGCAGCTAAGTTAAACCTTTAGCATTTAAGCCAGCCATATCCGATCCAACTATTCAACATGTTTTATGTTCAAACTGGCTAGATCTGGCCTCTCACACCTATCCTACTTTTTATTCTAAAAATATACAGTCACATCATTGAAATGTCAAAGCTACAAGATAATGAATGATTAATTCAAAACAATGTGAATAAATAAGCATTACATTTGAGAGTAGTCTGAATGTTAAAAGGTATGTATGCATATATGTATATGTAAAATATATAT
>NC_069003.1:30869327-30871819 GCF_001194135.2 Octopus bimaculoides
ATATATATATATATATATATATATATATATATATATATATATATATACACACACACACATGTGAACACATATATGCATGCATGTGTGTGATGTGTGTGTATATATATATATATATGTGTGTGTGTGTATGCATGTATGTATACTACAGCTACTACTACTACTGCCAATAACACTGAGCAAATACGCGCCAACTACAGTAAATATCTACAGCAATAATGACAATAACAACACCAACAACAACATCAACCACACTTCCCTTTTCTTTAAGGTCAACACAGTTCTATATTTTGTTTGTTGTTTTTTGGTGGGGTTTTCACCCCCTCTTTTCATACATATAAAAAAAAAAATTGAGAAAAAAAAAACAAAAAAAAGACCATGGCAAAACCCAAAATAACTGATGTATAGAAAGATTATTCATAAATGCCAACCAACCAACCTCACATGAGTAAATGGGAAGCTGGAGTCAACTGTTTATTTATATAGCATATACACCTTATATACACCCACTGTTATCCTTATATATATCTCACTACAGACTCAAACCTCCACCCTTTTCCTATTCAACCTTTCACAACATTTTCTTCTATAGCATATTTGTTCCAAACAAGGAACTAAATGAAACCCCCATCTATTCACCCTCTGCTACCCATCCATTTACTTAGATCACTATAGAAACTAATGTTTTTAAAGGTTTTTTTTTTTTTTTTTTTTTGTCTCTGTTCTTCACTTTTTCTCTACTTCTCTTTCTCTTTAACACTTCCTGTTCAGAAAAAGGAAAAAAAAACATTTAAAACCTAAGAGATAATAATAATAAATAAAAATTAATCTTTTTTCAGAAACCTCAAGGGTCCGAGGGGCCCAGTTACTTAATTCAGATTCTGTAGTGTTAAGTCAAGAAATGGGAGATATATTGACTCCTACACATGGTGTTATACAAACTCAGGTATCCTGCCTGTCTAGAAATATTTTGTACCGATTCCCCTGTGATGGGTGTTATGCATACACACCGAGGCACACGAGGCACAGGGCGAAACACCTCAGCTGTGGAAAAGCTTTTAATTCATGACTCATATGCTGCTGCTGTTGCTAAATTTCAGGGTGCAGACAGTGTTGTGCGGATATGGAATTCATTTTGTTGCTATCTGGTCTCAAGTTCAATTCCACTGCATGACGCTTTAACCCTTTAAGCATTCAGATTTCTCTGTCGAATGTGATGCTTATTTATTCACATTGATTTTGATTAAACTTGCATCACCTTGTAACTCTGAGATATCAGTAACGTGATTGTTTATTCTTAGAATAACATTGTAGGGTAAGTGTGAAAGGCTGGATCTGGCCAGTTTGAAAATAAAACAGGTAGAGTATTTTGATTAGATATGGCTGGTTTAAATACTAAAGAGTTAAGTAAAGTGTCTTCTACAGAAATCAAAGACTAACCATTTTGTGGATAGAAACTGTAAGGAAGCACATGGTAATGTAGTTAATAGGCTCACTTCCTAACTACAAAGCTTTGGGTTCAAATCTCTATGTGGAACATTTTGAGCTAATGTTTTCTGTTGAAGTCTTGGACTGGTAAGTGCTTTAGTGTAGTTTGAAGCATTGTAATGCTTTGTTCTGTAAACAGGATAAAGTTGTTAAAATCATTTTATAAACCAACACAAAGAAGTGAAAATGATATGTGCACTCTAGTCAATGCAACTTCAACAATACAGATATGTACTCAAGAGCTTAAGTAGTGTGCAATATAGTCTGCAATTAACGTGGCAACTCTTTCATCAGATGCATCAGATGCAAATAGCAAATATGCACAAACACATCAATTGAGAAACATCTGGAGAAATGTGATTCACAAGGCACCATAGTTACCCTCAAGACAACAGAATGGAACATTGGTTATTTGAGGATTAAGGGGGCTATCTTCATTAATAAACTGAATCCATTTATCAGCTATAAATTCAAACTGCATGAAGTGAACTGGTTACTTTAACAATTCCATGTTGCATCCCTTCCACATATCTATACAAAAGACCTCAGCTCATCACCATCTTTCGTTATCTCTTGATTAAAGAGCCTTAACCCTTTTATCAGGAAAGAATAGAGGATGGTTAAGTGTAAACCATTGTTTTGTCTCCCTTACTCCTGTTTTCACTCCTTCATTTGGATAGCTTGTGGATGCAGGCGTGGCTGTGTGGTTAAGAATCTCACATTGCAGCCTATATGGTTTCAGTTTCAGTCCCATTGCACAGCACCTTCGGAAAGTGTCCCAGGTGGAGCAGTGCCTTTGAGTGAATTTGGTAGGTGGAAACTGTGTGGAAGCCTGTTGTATGAATGTATATGCGAGTTGCTTGCTGAAGAGTTTCACTCCCCCACTTTTGCATTCTTTTATCATCTTTTATTTGTTTCAGTCATTAGACTGTGGCCATGCTGGAGCACTGCCTTGAAGGATTTGTTAAACAAATCAACCCCACTACTTGTTTTTTTTTAAAGCTTAC
>NC_069003.1:30871895-30878198 GCF_001194135.2 Octopus bimaculoides
TGTGTGTGTGTGTGTGTGTGTGTGTGTGTGTGTGTGTGTGTGTGTGTGTGTGTGTGTATGTGCGTGTGTGTATACGATAGGCTTCTTTCAATTTCCACTTATGAAATCCACTTACAAGGCTTTGGTCAGCTCCAGACTATAGTAGAAGTCACTTTTACCGAAAGTGCCATCAAGTAGGATTGAACCCAGAACGTTGTGTTTGAGATGTAAACTTCTTACCATGCAGCCACGACTACCAGTTTTATTTTCACGAATTTCCACAATATGAATAAAAACATTTTCATAACCTATTTCAACACTGAACAGTGAGTGCCATCTTTAGGTGAAGAGGTCTAAGGTGCCAGTTATTACCCCAGGAGAATGTGCTGGTGGCATTTTCACTGCATCTCCTATAACAGCTGAATAAAATGAAATATCAGCTGTCAACGAGGATTGAACTTGCTACAACTACTGAAGGTCCTAGCATTTAATCAATTAAGCCTGTTCTGACACTTTGCCAATGTTTAGGGCAGCATTTGGTGAATGCTGCTAGAATTAATGTCTCTCATTTATTTATTTATTTAGTCATCTAAAGAGTTATTGAGAAGGTCTAGGTGTGTATTTTCGTATGTATATATATATGTGTTTGTCAGAGTTTGGGTAGGACACATTCAAGTTTGTGTATGTTTGTGTAATGTTTTAGGTTGTCAGTTAATTCCATTCATTTTCTTCTTTGCTTAAACTGTTTTTACTTTTCTGTTTGTTTTTAATCATTTCCAATGTTATTTGAATTGACATGAAAAATATTTTCATCATAGCATTTTTCAAAATCTCTCTCTCTCCCTCTCTCTAGTATATATATATATATATGTAAAAGCACCATTTGAGCATGATCGTTGTCAAGGCTGCTGACTGCCTCCCGTCCTGGTGGCATGTAAAAAGAACCATTCGAGCGTGATAGTTACCAGTGTCGCCTTACTGGCACATGTGCTGGTGGCATGTAAAAAATGACGTTGGAGTGTGGTCGTTGCCAGTGCCACCGGAATGGCTCCCATGCAGGTGGCACATAAAAAACACCTTTTGAGCATGGTCGTCGCCAGTACTACGTGACTGGCCCCCATGCCAGTGGCACGTAAAAGCACCCACTACACTCTCGGAGTAGTTGGCGTTAGGAAGGGCATCCAGCTATAGAAACTTTGCCAGATCAGATTGTGCAGATCAAACTGTGCAACCCATGCCAGAATGGAAAACAGACGTTAAACACCGACGATGATGATATGATAAAGACCCTCTTTGGTCATGAATGACCATAAAATTACACCAAGAAAGTTTCTCTCCAAGGCTCAAGTCCAGGCAAGGTTGTTTATGGAAGACCAGCAGTTGAACTCACTACCACATGGTTGTGAGCCCGATGCTCTAAGCACTGAGCCATACACCTCAAGATATCATCATTCAACCGCTCATTTACTCACAGAGTCATTCAATGTCAGCCTTACATGCTGTTGTAGCCACAAGGTGTTACAGACACACATGTATACACGTTGCCATACATGCATATATACATGTTGGTATGTGTTTAGACAGGCATTAGTTCATCTCTAACAAGTATATTATTAGAAATATAATTCTACTCTATTTATACATGGTATTCTATATTTATATATTTTAATGTTCAATGCCTCTTAATATAAGTTCTTCTGATGTCTTGTCTAGCTGTTAGTGAAAGTTTATATATGTAGTTCCTGCATTAGCGATGTTTGAGGTTATGTGACCTCATTGTTAAGCTGTCTTCTCTTCAAATGTTCATTGTGATTGGTGCACAGCTTTGGATAAGCTATGTATTTTTTCGTGTTTTTTTTTGTATGTGTTCAGTTTTTGTGGTTTTGTTTATTTGTTGTCTTTGCTTCTGATTGGTTGTTTAAAAGAACACTTTGTGATTGGTAGAATAGGAAATGTGTGTGTGTGTTAGTGTGTGTGTGTGTGTGTGTGTGTGTGTGTGTGTGTGTGTGTGTGAATGTATATTTGTGTAGTATTATGTAAAATGTGTAGCATTATGCGCATGTATATACCCAAACACACTTGAAATACACACTACCCACACATGTACACCTATATATACATATATATGTATGTATGTATGCATAAATGTATATATATATTTGTGTCTATATATTTATATAAATGTGTGTATTTGTATGTATATTATGCGTACATGCATTATGTATGTATATATATATATATATATATATATATATATATATATATATATATATATACGTACATGCACACATACACACACACAAACACACCCGCATAGACACACACACCTATATGCTTATACCTGTATCTGTAAATGTATATATATATATATATATATATATATATATATATATATATACACACACACACACACACATAGCACATATTGATTGTACAGCTATTTGTCAACAGAAATGATATATTAAGTAGCATCTTAGAGATTTACGAATGTTTTATCAATTTCATTAAATAAAGCTTCATCTAAGTTTACGATCTCGACTTTCAAGAAATTTGTAAAAATCAAAGAATCTCAAAAGGAAACAAATTACAATAAAATAGAAAAAAAAAAAAAACAGCAAAAAAAACTAAAATAAAAACGAAACAACAGCAACAACAACAACACAAGCAAGTCTGAGTGAGGAAAGGTGAGAAGTTAAGAAATATAAGACCCAAGATACACACTTCAATATAATGAGTGGATTTATGTTAAACCTAGAGTTACAGTCACTCATTTCTACATAGATATGGTATACAGTACACTGAATCAAGCTTTCTGAGAAGGTATTCGATAATGTAACAATGTACTGGCATGTAGTTATGGATAGTGTAGAATATATATGGGGAAAGGTGCAGGCATGGCTGTGTGGTGAGATATTTGTTTCCCAAACACATGGCTCTGGGTTCAATCCCACAGTGTGTTAAATCTTGGGTGAGTGTCTTCTGCTATAGCCCTGTGTTGGTCAATGTCCTTGTGAGTGAATTTTGGAAATGGAATCTGAAAGAAACCCCTTGGAGACATAAGGCATGTTACAAAAACCTGCCTAGTTGTATGTCTTCATGGTAAGAAACTATTGGTAGCTCACACCTTTATGCTGTGTACATTAAGTGCTATAAGTGTGTGTGTGTGTGTGTGTGTAATAAAAACAAGTGAATATGTTATCTGGTATTTGCTACAATTGTTTCTTTAGGAGTTGTTATTCTGACATAAGCATAGATAGAATGAGCTAAATTGCATAAAACGTTACATAACTCCCAACTCATTAGGCAATTAGGTAAATTTTGGAAAATGAATGGTTTATTTCCTTTGGCAGTTAAAATCTGGGTAAATGGGTTATTTCCCTTGACTGTTTTCGTCTTCTTTCTAAAGTCTGATACTTATTCTGTTGTTCAATTCTTGCCAAATGGCTTAAATTATGAGGATGTAAATAAACCAGCACTGGTTATCAGGTGGTGAGGTGATGGACAAACACAAATAGAATGATAAACACACACATGCATGCACGCCCACACATACACTTAATTCAAAAACACACACATAGAAAGGTTTACTAACACACACTCATACACACACACACACATGCACAGAAACTCATGCACACAAATGCACATGCATAGAATTTACCCAACATGCACACACACACACACACACACACACACACACACACACACACACACACACACACACACACACACACACACACACACATCAGCATCACCCTCCTCACACAGAAATTCACAAACACAGACATATAGAATTTCACTCACACACACACACACACACACACACACACACACACACACCTAGCAGTTCATTAACAAAGGCATGCATATACATATAAATTCACAAACATACACACACATGTAAACTCACAAACACACACACACATACACAGCCATATGTAAATTCTCAAACACATGCATATAGCAGTTCACTAACACACACATGCACACAAACTCAAATAAAAAAAACACGAAAAAAACACACACACATGTATAGAAGTTCACTAACATGTACACATACGCAAATATTGCAGTTCACTAATACAAACACACACACACACAAATATACACAAACACGCATACATACACACATGCACACACACATGCACAAACACACACACACACACATATACAAACACTCACACAAACATACACACACACACACATACAAACACACACACAAACACACACAAACACACGCACACAAACACACACACACACAAACACACACACACACACACACACACACACACACACACACACACACACACACACACACACACACACACACACACACACAGATCCATATATAGAGGAAAAGATGCAGGTACTCAAATTACATTTCAAGCCATATATAACGAACGAACAACACATTCCTTACAGACGTCAATTCATAGAGAATATTTTTTCAAATGGTTTATGTTGTCTATAAAACTTAAAAAAGTCATGCAATGCACATTGCTTCTTGCTTTGGTTTCTAAAGGTAACAAAAAAAAACAAAAAAACAAAAAGATGAATATCATAATGGTAAAGAGGAAGAAGAGAAAAAAAGGAAGATATGATGAAGAAGAAAGAACTGTGTATGAATGAGTGACACAGAGATGAAGAAGACTGAAGAATACAGCAGAAAAAAAAATAAATAATGCAAATTAAGAAGAAATATAAAACAAAAAATTATATTGAAACCAAAGAATTTATGAAGAAATTTTTTTTACATTATCATTATTATTATTATTATTATTATTATTATTATTGTTCAGTAGTTTTATTTTTATAACGTGCTTTCACTTCACTACCGAGCGCAGCTCTGTGCGCCTTAGGTATGTGCTGTGGTTTGCTGTGGTGCTCTTATGGTTACTGTATTGAAAGTGTTTTGCGTAGGATGTGTGCTGTGCCCAGTAGTGCAATTTTCTGTATGTTATATATATTTGTAAGTCCTGGTGTTTTTGTTATGTATTTGTCTGAATATTTTTTTATTATACCTAAGGCACCTACTATGATAGGAATTGTTTCTGTTTTTAGATTTTACATTCGAGTTACCTCTATTTCCAGGTCTTTGTAGTTTTTTCTATTATTATTATTATTATTATTATTATTATTATTATTATTATTCGCCCTCCCACCCTCCTTCAGTCAGGCAAGCAAAGCGGTTTTCCTTTGCCTGGTGGCTGTAACAAAAGAGGCTGTTTGCTGGAACTGAAATCCGGAACTATGTGATTGCATAGACACACTTTTTTGGGTAAAAAGACACAAAGAAAATGTAATCATCATTGATAAAATATAATTACTGTTAAGAAAAAAATAATTTACTTACAATTCGTATTTTTTGCTGATGCCACAGGTTGCCCGATGACGGCTGTAGAAGCGATTCTCGAGATCTATTTTTGATTCTCCAATAAGATCATCGAGGCCGACCAGATCCCAATCATATACTTGAACCAAAAGGAGGGATTCCACCGGGAATGTAGCTTCGATTTCAAAGCATCTGAAAGAAAAGGGATCAGGAATAAATATGACTATTCGACAATGGACAACGACATAATGTACATGGGGCATCTAGGAATACATTATCGAATTATGTACACATATATATATATATATATGTGTGTACATACAGATATATGTCATACATACATACATTATATATATATATATATATATATATATATA
Organism: Octopus bimaculoides; assembly: GCF_001194135.2. NCBI lineage: Eukaryota > Metazoa > Mollusca > Cephalopoda > Octopoda > Octopodidae > Octopus > Octopus bimaculoides. The sequence goes on from NC_069003.1 coordinate 30,877,584, forward strand.
TATATACACATGTATACATACATAAATAAATATATGTATGCACAATGGCTTCTTCCAGTTTCCATTTGCCAAATCCACTCAGAAGGCTTTGGTTGGCCCCAGGAACTATAGTAGACATTTAGCCAAGGTGTCATGCTGTGGGACTGAACCCAAGACCACCTGATTTGGAAGCAAGCTTCTTAACCACACAACCATGGCTGAATAAGTAAATGAATAAATAAATAAAGAAAGAAAAGAAGAAAGGAAGAAAGAAAGGAAGAAAGAAGAAGAAAAGACCTGAGGATGAAAATGAAATGGATTTGGAGTGAGAACAGAAAAATAAAGAGACCAGAATGGAAATCATTTCTGCCAAAAAGAGTTTCTTTCGGCTTATCAGAATGTTAAAGGTTGGGTTGCTGAGAAATATCTCTGAACATATCTCTGTCTAGACTGTTTCCCTTTGAGGAATGGTGAGTTACCAAGAACTTAATCAAAGAGACAAAAAAACAAAAACAAAAAAAAAAATAAAAAAGCAAATATAAAATTTGTTTGATAGACAAAATCTCACGAATGCATATATGTGTAAGAATACATGTATGTGTGTATGTATATGTATGTATGGTATATGTATGTATG
>NC_069003.1:30878426-30882740 GCF_001194135.2 Octopus bimaculoides
AAATTAGCAATGACATGCATTACTTAATTCCATGTCCAAATGCTTATTCGAGGTTTTTTAATCAAAATTAAAAACAAAAATTACTACTACTACCACTACTACTACTACTACTACTACTACCACAACCTCCATTACCACCACCACCACTACTGCCACCACAACCACTACTACCACAATCATCACCACCACTATCACTACCACTACTACCACTGCAACCACCAAAGCCACCACCACCACCACCACCACTACCACCACAGCCCCTACTACCACAATCACCACCAGCACCACCACCACTACCACCACAGCCACTACTACCACAATCACCACTACCACCATCACCACACTACTATTACTACTACTACTACTACCACCACAATACTACTACTACCATGAAAATCATGACCACCATGACCACCACCACCACCAATACCACCACCACTACTACTACTACTACTATCACAACCTCCACTACTACTGCTACTACCACTACCACTGCTGCCACCATAACTGCTACTACCACAACGACGACCACCACCACCACTACAGCCACCACCACCACCACCACCACCATCACCACTACCACAGCCACTACCACTACGACGACGACGATGACGACGACGACCACCACCACCACTACTACTAAGTAACTAACTAATTAACTAATAGCAAATTATTAAGTGAAGTGCAATTAAAAAGCTTTGGCGAACAGAACAACTATTCTTTTCTTGTGTAAGAAAGAGACTTCACCATCCACCTATCCATCCCTCCCTCCATCCATCCATCCAATTGGCCAACAAGCCAACCAACCAACCAACAGACCAGCTGGCCAGCCAGCCAGCTGCATGATTATAATCTTGTTATGTCAAAGTGCAATATTCAGTTTAAACTATTTCCTTATTGTGAGAAAAAAGTTCAACAACAATCGTTGTTCTCTGCAGCTGACATAAGAAAAGCAAACAAACAAAGAAACAATTTAGAATAAATAAATAAAAAGCAACAAAAAATAAACAGAAAAGAAACAAAAAGAAATTTAAGGAATTTGAAGGGATGAAAAAGAAAAGTTTTTTTCTTTTTTCCTTTTCTTACAAACGTAAAGAAGCTAAGCTTATATATACACACACATATGCATATATATATATATATATATATATATATATATATATATATATATATATATATATATATATTATATATAAATATACATATATATATTTATACATGTATGTATATATCTATGTATGTATGTATGTAAGTACGTATGTATATAACCTTTAAGAAGTACCACTAGAATAAACACTGGTTAAATTTGTCATTCTTAACAATTGTAAATGATTAAAGACTTTATACAAGACTTCATTTATATATTTATGCATGCATATATGCATGTCTATCTATGTATCTATCTATCTATCTATCTATCTCTATTTTTTATCTATCTATCTATCTATCTATCTATCTATCTATCTCTATGTTTTATTCATTAATCTATCTATCTATCTATCTATCTATCTATCTCTATGTTTTATTCATTGATCTATCTATCTATCTATCTATCTATCTATCTATCTATCTATCTATATGTGTATGCATGTATGTTTGAAAACCAACTTATGTAAGAGGTCACATCTACAATGTTTTGCATTCATAGTGTTCTGTTCTGTGTCAGTGAGATCTCGTCTGTCAATGTCACAATTTGAAATGGGGTCTCATTCGAAATGACAGTGCCATATTCAGATGGATTTATTCTGTAAAAATCTCAGCCAGGAAACTCTGTTTGGATGTTGGAATCGGAGGCTTGTCAGATTCAGAATGTTACATCACAGTTTGGTTTGGGCACCCTGCAGGGCATGTGAAAGACCAGGTGAGATTTGTATGCTATATTTCTAGCGAGTGATTCTAGAGGTGATCTGCCATCAGTACTTGCAATTAACTCTTTAAAATTTAAGCCAGATATGTCTGACCAAATTATTCCACCTGTTTTATGTTCAAACCAGCCAGATCTTGTCTCTCACACCTACCCTATAATGTCATTCTAAAAGTAAATAGTCGCATCATTGAAATCTTTATGGCTACTTGATAATTCATCCAATGCTTTAAGAAGCCTCCTATTTCTCTGTCCTCATATATTTGGTACCCTCAGAAAACATCTCTCTCTCTCTCTCTGTCTTTCTTTATCTCTGAGAACTGGTCCTACCCAAAATGCTCGACTTTCCCTCTGCTACACAGTAAGCTAATCTATTCTACTTTGAGCCGTTGGTTATGTTGTCTCATAGTGCCAGACAATTGCAGAGTATTCTTCAGGTTTAACCATCTTTAATCTGTAATTATGTTTAGAACAAAGACGAAGCAAAATGTAAAAGCTTCTGTGAATTTCAAACAGAAAATAAAACAAGAGTTGCCACAAATTAAGAGGTACATGGTTATTAGCGTAGCCAGGGGCAGAGGTGGTACGATGGTAGCAGCAGTGATAGCGATGGTGGTGGTGGTGATGTTGGTGATTATGTGAGCCAATTGAGAAAAGTTTGTAAAATCGCTGTTTAAGGAAATGATATCTTTGTGGTTGGATATTCTGCTAGAAAACCTAGAAACCAACTTACTTGGCATCCAGCTTAATCATTCTCTGCACTGAATCTGATATGGTTTGTTATTATTTTTAGTAGCTCCTTAAAGTGAATATTCTCAAGTGTGGTGATTTGCCTTTAGTGCTTACCATTAAACCGGTTAACAAGGAAATTGCAGTTTTTGGTTTGTTTTTTCGTTTTGCTTCTAATCTAATTACTGTTTGTGCGAAAGATTAAAACCCAATTTTCCAACTAACTAAACAGTCTTACATTTTTCCCTTGCTAAGTCAAACAGCTGAGTCATTTTTTGCTAAGTTTACAATTAGTAGTAGTAGTAGTAGTAGTTGTTGTTGGTGGTGGGTTTTTTGTGTGCCTAGGTCAATCTCAAATCATCTCCTAATATCTTTTATTTCCCCCTGGCCAGACATGTGGTGGAGCAAGTTCGGAGAGTTATTGCCTCTGTTGGTAACTAAGGGCAGGCCTTTCTCTCTTGGGTTTCATGGGGGAAAGGTACATTGTATGGCGCTTGTGAATGAGCATCCCATGTTTCACTACCATGTAGTGAAACATGGGATATGAATGCAGAAGACATGTGAAGGCTTGAAAAAAATGAAGCTAGTATTTTCTACTGGGTGTGCAATGTCAGTGTGCATTTAAGACAAAGTGCAAAGTGTTAAGAGAAAAATTAGGCATAAGAGGTATCAAATGTGGCGTTAAAGACGGTTAACTGTACTGGTATGATCATGGGATACTTATGGATAAGGACAGCTGCATAAAGAAGTGTCATTCATTATATGTGGATGGAACTTGTAGAAGAGAAAAAAACCCAGGAAAATGTGGGATAAAATAGTGATGAACTCCAGATGTCAAGCTTTGTGAAGGTGATAACAAAAGACTGAGATGATTGATGATTGGTGATTTTACAGTCCATCCCAGCAAAAACGAGGTCCTAAAAGCATATCATTTATCCTTATGCTACCACACCCAATTGGTCCCAGTCAAGTCTGCCACATACAACTCATCTTACTAACACCTATCCCTCCATCATTCTTCTGTCTATGGCACTATTTACTCATCTGCTGTACTTATATGTGAGCAAAATTGCTCATAATTTCATCCCTCATCTTTTGTGCAGCCAGTTATTACTTTCACTGGAATCCCTTTCTTAAATCATACTCCAACATTCACGAGAAAAGGGACAGACACATTAAATAATGTATTGCTAGGTAGAGTGTCGGGCTCACAATCATGACGTAGTGAGTTCAGTTCCTGGACTGAGCTGTGTGTTGTGTTCTTGAGCAAGACACTTTATTTCACATTGCTCCAGTTCACTCAGCTGTAGAAATGAGTTGCGACATCACTGGGTCTAAGCTGTATCATCCTTTGCCTTTCCCTTGGATAACATCGGAAGCTGGTATGCATGGGCAACTGTAAATTTTTTATTTATTTACAATAAATACATAAACAAATAAATAATTGAATGAAGAAAAACAAACCAAAATAGTTAAATTAATGAAAAAAAAAAGGGTGGAGAGGGGGGGATAAAATAATCAATGTAAATAAAAAAAAATGCATAGAGTTGAAATATAACCACTGTGTTTACAATGATGCATTGATAATGTAAGGACAATGTCAGCCTTTCTGTTTTTTTTTTTTTTTTACAGGTAAAAAGAAAAATAACAAGGGAGGGGGCGGAGAATTAAGTATGTGAAAAGCAAAAGAAAAAGGTAAAAATTTGTTCTGTACAACATCA
>NC_069003.1:30882750-30884472 GCF_001194135.2 Octopus bimaculoides
TTCTCCCCACCTCTCTCTCTCTTTTACACTGTTTTATGTCTCTGTCTGTGGGTATCACTGCCTCACTGTCTCTCTCTTTCTTTCTCTCTTTTGTTTCTCTCTCTCTCTCTCTCTTTCTGTTTCGTTGACTGTTTGTGTCTCTCTCTGTCTATTACCACCTACTGCTCACTACATATCACCACTAACACTGAGGCATAGGTACAAGATGAATGAATGAATGAATGAGAGAAAGAGAGAGAGAGGGGGGAGAGAGAAGGAAGAGAGAGAGGGGGAGAGAGAGAGGGGGAGAGAGAGGGGGAGAGAGAGTGACAAACAGCCAGACAGAGACAGAGGGACAGGCAGACACAGAGAGAATGCAGAGAGGAGGGAGCATGAGAAAGAAGGAGGAAGAGGGGTAAGGAGAGAGATAAGGGGAAGGAAGAGAAAGAGAAGGAGTGTGAGAGAGGGAGGGAGGGGTGGGATTAGACAAAGAGGGAAAGAAGGGTGAGGCAGGGAACAAGGAGAGGAAGGGGGTAGTGAACAGAACAGATTTTTATTCCTCTGGAGACATGGGTTTATTATATATGCAGAACATTTATTTAAACAAATGTACAGAAAAGTGGTGGTGGTGGGGGGTAGAAAGACAGACAGAGAAAGAGAAATAGAGAGAGACAAGAGAGAGAGAGAGAGAGAGAAGGAAAGAAAGAGACAGAAACAAAATGAGAAGAGATACAGAACAATGCTGGTTTCTTTCTCCTTCCCTGTTTGAGATGGGGGTAAGAATTAAGGATGGAAGATGAAAAGAATGCCTTTCAAATTATAAACCATTTCCCTCTTTCCAAGAAATGTCTAACTTCATAAAATGGTTGAAATTAGCTTAGAATTGATTTATCTCAAGTTATACCATGCTGACAGTTCCAAAGAAGGATGAAATAGTGCTGTACATGGCTACCAACAACAAAAACACTTTAAGAACTTTATAATGTGTAGAAAACAAAAATTAAATCTGTGTATTTTAGAAGCCTTTACCCTTTGATGTGAATTTCAAATTTTCAAATCTGCCTCAACTTAACTTAATCTAGAAAAGATTATCACCCCACCAGGGGGCACACCACAAATTTCATATTAGATTTTTATCCTTTAGAATTCAGATTGCTCTGTTAAGTTCTATTGATTATTTATTACCATTGTTTTGAATTAATCATGCATTATCTTGTAGCTTCAAGGTGTAGACTGACATGAGTGTTTATTTTTAGAATGGCATTGTGGAATGGGGTATGAAAGCAGGAGGTGAGAGAAAGAATTTTGCTTTGCAGCCGAATGGTTTTGGGTTCAGTCTTACTGTGTGACAAATGTCTTCTACTATAACCCTAACCTGGCCAACGCCTTGGGAAGGAAATTAGAAAATGGAAACTGTGTCAGAACCTGTTGCATGTGTGTGTGTTTGTATGTACATATATGTGTACATATGTATGTATATATGTTGCTATGAATGTATGATTGTATGTATACATGCATGTATGTATACATGCATGTATGTATGTTTTGTGTGTGTGTGTGTGTGTGTGTGTGTGTGTGTGTGTGTGTGTGTGTCACCAGACACACACTGCTTGACAATTTGGTGCTGGTTTCTTTATGCTCCAGTAACTTAGCACTTTGGCAAAAGAGACAGATGGAAAAAGTACGAAACTTAAAAATAATAATAGTAGTAGTAATAATAATAATAATAATAATAATAATAAT
>NC_069003.1:30884482-30886980 GCF_001194135.2 Octopus bimaculoides
ATAATAATAATAATAATAATAATAATAATAATAATAATAATAATGGCCTTAATAAAGTACCAGACATTGGCTCTCATGGCTTCTGGTCTTAACTGATTGGAAGTGTTATCATGTACATTGCTTTGTCTTGGTATAAAATTTGGGCTACACCAAATATTCTGCTCAATACCACAGATTTGCTTGTCAGTTGTTTGACATTAACCAGTTGAGCATGTCCTTTAGAGGCTGATGATATGTGCATCTCTGATCATGAGCAGAAGTAGTAGCAGAGCATCATAGCCATGTGTTGAGAGGAATTCTTTGGGGTTTGGATAATTCACCTTTGGAAACATGGGTGTTTTGTTCATCATCCTTAAACAACCCTTATTCAGGGACCTTTTGAGCAAGATGGGGTACTCGACCTGAAGAAAATTCTAACTGGGCCCCACTTAGAAGGTCATCTTTTGTTTATCTTGATATGAGATCCCTATGTCACGCACACATGGTTGTGATGTATGTGCCTGGTGTACCCTTATCAGACGGGTAGTCATGATGGGTATACTGGGCTTTGTATATTTTACCCCAGTGTCACTTTGATGGCATGCACTGCTCTCTCACTCAATACTACTACTACTACTACTACTACTAATAATAATAATAATAATAAAGCACAAGTATTATTGGGGTGGAGTTGTTCAGCGTAAAGCTTTCAAGGCAGCACTGCAGTATGGGTGCAGTCCAATCACCGAAACATGTCTAAGATGAACAAAAAAAAAACAAAGAAAAAACTGCAAACTAAAATTAAAAAAGTAACAAAAATTAAATTAAAATATAAACAAGATTAAATTAAAACATTATAAAATAAAGCAGCTTTGCAACGGAATAATTTTTTTAAATGCTGTGGCCCACCTCTATCACCACTCTGAACAAAGCTTATGCCTAGCCCTGAATAAATTACTTAATTAAATTAGATTCAATTAGACTCAATTAAGTTTGAAATAGTTATGGTGAGGCCTACTGGAATCACATTTTCTCATTCTTTTAAATCAGTGTTTCTCAACCATTTTCTACCTAAGGACCCCCTTTGATTTCGTTTTTTATCCCCATTGGAGCCCCATAGCCATTCGATGTATATAAAATAAAATAATTTGCTAATTAGAGTTTGAAACCTAGGTATGGCTGTAAAAAAACAAGGTAAAAGTTTTTGTTTTTCATTCCCTTTGAAATTGTTCTTAAATGTGGTTTTGGTCGTTTTGACTGCTCCTTCTAGCATGTAAGGCTGCCTGTTAAGAGTCGCCGCTTTTGTGTTTAAATGTACACTAATTTTATATGCAAAATATGTTGTCCATTGACTTTTTATACATGCTAGGCCACTGGTAGTGAAATTTCAAAAATTTCGCTACCCTATATTTTATGTGTATATATATATACATACACACATGTATGACCGGCTTCTTTCAATTTCCATTTTCGAAATCGACTCACAAGGTTTTAGTCGGTCCGAGGCTATAATAGACGACACTTGCTCAAGGTGCCACACAGTGGGACTGAACCCAGAACCATGTGGTTGGGAAGCAAGCTTCTTACCACACAGTCACACCTGATTTGTGGTCCATCAGATACTCAGGTTTTTATTGTTTCACAGCACAGACCAAGAAGTGTGCTACAGATATAATGAAAGCATGGAATGTCTTTATCCAGAGCTTTAACGAGCCTCTTAACAAACCGATATGGAGTGGAGGTAGGATGATTTTTTTTCTTGGTTGAACTAAAGGCTTTTCAACCACATTAAAAGATTCAGGAACTGATGTTCGCTTTGGCCATTCTTTGATCACCCAGTGTTTATCCCTGGTTCTGGTTGTTCCACATACATAAAGAACAAGGATATTTGGTTGCCCCAGGAGGAAAATTACTGTATCATGCATATCACTCACTGATGATTGGGTGGGGGTGGGGGATTTGGGTATCTTGAAGTCTAGACATGATGGTAAAAAAAATGGATTCTATTCTTGGATTCAGTAAATCTCAAAAAAAAAAAAAAAAGCCTTCAAAGAAACCTTCAAATCAGGTAAAAACTTCCTCAGAACAAAATACCTGTTGGGTTGTATAATGGTGAGACGGTAATGAGAGTGATAATGATGATGATGGTGATGACGATGTTATGGAGAATGTTGATTGTGGAAAGAGTTGTAACGATGATGATGATGATGATAACGGTGGTGTTGGGGGTTTGTTGTAGGTGTTGATGATGATAGTGATGACGACGGCGATAACGATGGTGATGATGATGATGATGATGATGATGATGATGATGATGATGATGATAGCGGGTTGCAATGACATGATGCTGACAGAAGCGAAGCCACAATCGATGATGGAGGAGTGTGTGCTTGTGTATGTGTGTGTGTGTGTGTGTGTGTATTGTGTGTGATCGAGGTGGTGGTGGTGGTGGTGGTGGTGGTGGTATGTGAGGGCTGTAAACAGAAGATGCAATGCAAGATCAAAGAGCGAAGAGTATG
>NC_069003.1:30888784-30889274 GCF_001194135.2 Octopus bimaculoides
ATATATATATATATATATATATATATATATATATATATATATATACATACATATATATATATACACACACACACATGTACACATACATAGACACATACTATACATATACAAATCTATACATACACAAAGTCACATATTTATGTGTGTATCTGTAAAATTTTTGTGCGTCTATTAATTTACATCCTACCCATGATTCTGCACTGTGTTGACAAGTTTTTTTCTTTTTACTGGAGCCAAATTCTACGAGGAATATTTTCTAGCACCAACCCACCCTCCATCTATTCTTGCATAGTTTTCTACACATGTTCATTCCAGGTGTGGCTGCGTGGTAAGAAGCTTGCTTCCCAACCATATGGTTCTGGGTTCAGTCCCACTGTGTGGTACCTTGGGCAAGTGTCTTCTGGTATAGCCTTGGGCCGACCAAAGCTTTATGAGTGGATTTGGTAGACAGAAACAGAAAAAAGTCCATTGTATATATATATATATATAT
>NC_069003.1:30889895-30891145 GCF_001194135.2 Octopus bimaculoides
TATATATATATATATATATATGTATGTATGTATAAGGGGATGCTGAAAAAGTTCCTGCCTTTAAGGCTTCACTAAAGGCTTACTTGGAGGTCCAATCTTTTATGTTCTTTTACAGGGCTTAGAGAAACTGAAGGACCGCTGCAATAGGTGTGTGAATCTGAGAGGGGAATATGTTGTATAAAATCATAATTTACTAATCCTCCTGTATTATCTTTTACCCAAAGGTAGGAGCTTTTCAGCACACCCTCATATGTGCAGGGTATTGGTGTGGCCATGTAGTAAGAAGTTTGCTTCCCAACCACATGGTTCTAGCATCAGAGCCTTGCAAAGCATGGATAAAACGAATGTTAAAATGATGACGATGAACATGATAATGATGACGACGACGACGATGATGAGGAAGAGGAGGAGGAATATAAAAATGATGATGATGATGATGAGGAGGAGGAGGATGATAATGATGATGGTGAGGAGAAAGGTGATGATTAATGATGATGATGGTGATAATGATGATGATGATTAATGATGATGATGATGATAATGATGATGATGATGGTGATGATGGTGATGGTGATGATGAACTGATAAAGAAGGGCAGCTAATCACAATGGGTTGCACTGCATTTAGTTAAACATTCTTAGGACTATGGAAGATGTAAATTCCTTAATACTCATTACTTGGTAATTAAATACTAATTCTTGTGATGGAGGTAAAAATAAAATAAAATAAAATAAAATAAAAATAAAAATAAAATAACTGGGTGGGAATAAGGAGCCAACTAAAGCAATTATAAAGGAATGGTGCCGTATGGTACTGTACCGTATTGTAGGGTATATTAAACAACATTACTTTAAATGAAGTAATTTAATAATTTAAGCCTTGTTCGTCAATTTAATAAGAAATTAGAAAAAAGAGAGAAGATTATGTGGAATTTCTAAAAGGTTTTTTTTTTTAGAATTTAGAAAAAAATTCCATTTTTTTTAAGGGAAATTAGTATCATGGGGAAAGAGAGAGGGGGGGTGACATGAGACGAAAAAAAAATTGTATAAAGTTATGTAAATTACAGAAAATTAAAAATTCTTCTTTTATTCTTTTACTTGTTTTCAGTCATTTGACTGTGACCATGCTGGAGCACCGCCATAAATATTTTTTTTTTAGTTGAAGAAATCAACGCCCCCACCCCTCCACCCGGACTCATTTTTATAAGCTTAGTACTTATTCTATTGGTCTCTTATATCCGAACTGCTAAC
>NC_069003.1:30891563-30896701 GCF_001194135.2 Octopus bimaculoides
ATACACACATATATGTATATACACATATATATATGTATGTATGTATGTGTGTGTTAGTGTACGTGCGTGTGTGTGTGTTGTGTTTGTGATTCTGTCTCTGTTTGTTGCCCTACCAACACTTGACAACTTGTGTTGGTGTGTTTATGTCCCCATAACTTAGCAGTTCGGCAAAAGAGACCAATAGAATAAGTACTAGGCTTTGAATAAAAATAAAAAAATCTACTGGTGTGAAGTCATTCGACTAAGAATTGTCAAATGCAGTGCTCCAGCATGACCACAGTCTACGACTGAAACAAACACAAAAAAAAAAAAGCAAAAGCTTTATAACTGATTTGCATGTCATATTTAGTTTTGTATAGCTTAATTTAACTTCTAAGAAATGTTGCATTTAATTAAATCAAATTCATTATAATTAAAAAGTGTAGCATAAAAGCATAAAAAAAGCACATTTCTATAGATTGCTTACAGTTGGGTTTTCTATATTCCATAACCAGCTGTAAAATGTTAGTAAGGTTCGGCGGTTGTGGAGGTGTTGGTGGTGGTGGCAGTGGTGGTGGTGGTGGTGATGGAGATGGTGGTGACAGCAGTGGTAGTGGTGGTAGTGAAGACTGGTGGCAGTGAAGGTGGTGGCGCTGAAAGTGGTGGTGGTGAAGGTGATGATGTTAGTGGGGTGGAGGTGGTGATAGTCAGTTGTTATGGTGATGGTAGTGGAAGTGGTGATGGTGGCGGTGGTGGTAGTACAGATGGTGATGGTGGTGGTGGTAGTGGAAGTGGTGGTGGTAGTGGTGGTGGTGGTGGTAGTAGAGATGGTGATGGTGGTGGTGGTAGTAGAAGTAGTGATGGTGGTGGTGGTGGCAGTGGAGGTGGTGACAGTGGTGGTGTGGTAGTGGAGGAGGTTGAAGTGGTGGTGGGTGGAGATGGTGGTGGTGGTGGTGACGTTGAAGGTGGTGGTAGCAAAGAAGGCGGCTGTAAAGGTGGTGGTGATAATGATGATGATGATGTTAGTGGGGTGGAGGTGGTGGTAGTCAGATGTTATGGTGATGGTGGTGATGATGCTGGGGAAATGGTGAAGATGGAGTTGGTATTAATGGTGGTGGTGGATATTTTGAAATATTCATGTATGAATTATTGAAGCATATACCCCTTGGGATTGCCACTTTTTTTTTCTCTTCTTAAGGGGAGGAGTGGAGCTGTTAATTATTCTTCAATATGATTTAGTCAGAAAAAAAAAGAGAAAAAAAATAAAGAAAGAAAGACAGAGAGAGAGGTGGCCATGAACTTTTATTTTTCACAAGAACTCTGTGACAGGTGAATAAAAATTGAAACAAGGGACTATAACTCAGGGGTCACTATAAAGGGAGTGTTGACATTCGGTGATTGAATCGTGCTGTTTGCACCCGTTGTTACACACCGAGTACCAGAAAAACCTACATGACACAGCTGACAGCTTGTATGGCTGTGGACATTACGTCAGCTAAGACCACATGCATCTGCCTGGCCCTGCTGTGCTTCCAATGCCTTGACCAACTACTATGAAACAGCACCAGGGAACTGTATAGGAGGCCTGTCATATATTCATGTACATACATACACACACACACACATTATAACACAGATAGGTTGAGGTTCACTACAGCTGTTTCAGACGTGTTTTTTATTGATGTGTTGTTCATTAATTTAACAGGAATCTGGTAGAGATTATGTTTAGGTTATTTCCACTATACATGGTGCGATAGGGTTAATTTAATTTTATCATGTGTGTATATTTTGTGACCATGTGTGTTACTGTCTCTTTGCCTTGAGATCTTATTACACGTCAAGGTGTCCTTCATTCGTAATTTTCTATAAAAGCATAGCCTGTTATGAGGAAATATTACCTTACTTGGAGACAAGCAAAGGTTGGTGACAGGAAAGGTATCCAGCCATATAAAATCCACCTCAACATAATCTTGTCCAACCGATGCGAGCATGGACAAGCAGACATAAAAAAACGATGATGATGATGATGATGATGAAGATGATGATGATGAAGATGATGATGATCTAGAATGTAAATAGAGGGGGAAAAAGCCAGCCTGCCCATCAGCCCATCCATCAACTAAACCATACCATCCATCTATCTATTTATCTAAAAGTTTAGAATATTATTTTTTAAGCCTTTAAAAATTTACTTGCGAAAAACAAAGTAAAAAACAGAATCGAATTACATATTTAAATTAGAATTAATCTTTTAAATACAGCAGAATATCTTTATGGAGGAGATTTAAATAAGTGAACGCTTTCTATTATGATCATATATCAAGCTTGGAGAGACTTAATTTGACATCAAGGGAATGAAAAACATTCAGAGAGAGAACTTCTTGAGAGAACTTCTCAGGTGCTGGCATTAGGGTAAACACACCTGGCCTGCACTTTCTCTATAGGTATTATTACAGCATTATAGCAGCATTTCACCTGTCTTTGCGTTCTGAGTTCAAATTCTGCTGAGGTCAACTTTGTCCTTCATAAAGGATTATTAATAATGGTCTTTAAGGCAGCGAGCTGGCAGAATTGTTAGCACGCCGGGTGAACTGCTTAGCGATATTTTATCTGCCGCTACATTCAGAGTTCAAATTCTGCTGATGTTGACTTAGCCTTTCATCCTTTCGGGGGTCGATTAAATAAGTACCAGTTACACACTGGAGTCAATGTAATCGACTTAATCCCTTTATCTGTCCTTGTTTGTCCCCTTTACGTTTAGCCTACATATGATCAATGGTATTCCACCAATGACCATCCCATTCATTTCCCTGGCATTGTGGATCTAGGACTACATTGTTCAAAACTGCAAGGTGTACTTTGATGGGAATTTAGCTACTATTTTTAGCAGGTGAAGTGAAATGATGATGTTGAAGCTCCCAGATTAGCTTGTTTAGCTCCCAGATTAGATTTGCTGATGATTATCATGAATATTGATATCATCATGGATTTGGAAGACAGAAACTGAAAGAAGCCCATCATATATATATATATATATATATATATATATATATATACACACACATATATATTTTTATAAGTTGCCAGATGTACTCAGCCAGTGAAGAAGAGTGGGTATGCACGTAAAAGTGCTCCTTAAATCTGTTGGCCATAGTGCCTACTTATTCTCATTGAGATGCACTGGTAATCACTTGACATCTATAAACGATAATTTTTGAGAAACAATTTCCTTTCAAAGGGCACTTGACTGTATTTTTACAATTACAAGTTGTAGTTGCAGGGGTGACTCCAGTAGTAGTAGTAGCAGTGTTGGGTATATTAGTGTTTGATATTTCCTCAGAGTTAGCCATAAAAATACTTGTGGATGTCAAGGAATGATTGTAGTTTAAGCAACCAGTTGGGTTCAAGTTATGGTCATCCTACAGAGATAGCAGAGTGATTGAGGGTGTACGATGCTGGGGGTTAGGACCAGTGGAATGTAGACACTGGCTGAATACATCTGGCAACTTAAAAATCAAAATACACAATAAACACATTACAATGGAGCATAGTATATATAAATATATATATTATCATATTTTGAAATTTTTGTTTATTATTTTATTGTTTTATTTGTTTCAGTCATCTGACTACGGTCATGCTGGGGTGCTGCCTTCAGTCAAAAAAATCAACCCCAGGACTTATTCTTTTGTAAGCCTAGTACTTATTCTATCAGGATGACTCATATTTGCCAGCTGAGTGGACTGGGGTAATGTGAAATGAAGTGTTTTGCTCAAGAACACAATGTGTCGCCCTGTACAGGAATCGAAACCAAAACCTTACGGTCATGAGTCCAACACCCTTAACCACTAAGCCACGTGCCTCCACAGCCCTGCATCACCTCCTCCGATATCAGTCAGTGTTTAAGGCCTTTCTTTAGATCTTTGTGACAGCACCGACCAAATGGCCACCACAGGCAATGGGTGGTGATGTCTTGCTTTCCCAGACAAACTCATTAAATAGCTAACTTTGAAAACAACTTTTTGCTTTGTTTATTTATTTATTTATTTATTTATTTATTTATGTATTTATTTATTTTTCGCTGACTAATTAAATTTCAGTCTCATTCATTAGCTGCAAGCAACTTTGCGTCAAATATTTTGAAAGCTATAAAATAACAAGTGTGTAAATTATGTAGTTAATTGGAATTTTTGGTTTCTTTATCCTTTTCTGTATTTTTTTTGTTTTTTGTTTTGGGGCTTTTTTTTTTTGGCAGATTTCTAATGGCTGGTGGTGGTGATGATGATAACGATGATGCTAAAGATAATGATGATGATGATGATGATGGTCTTTTCGCTCTTAACCACAAGGGCTCGGAAAGATATACAAAACACACACGAAACCTACACTCAGGGTTTCACAAAGAAAGAAAACATAACAGAGTGTGAAAAAAAAAAGAAAAAAAGTGGTAAGGGATATTATACAATATACAAAAGGGTATGCTAAGAATTTTTAAGGTATACACACTCATACACACATACACACACTCACACACATGTACATGCACATATGCATGTGGTAAGAAGCTTGCTTTCCAACCATGTGGTTCTGGGTTTAGTCCCATTGTGTGACACCTCGGGCAAGTGTCTTCTACTATAGCCTTGGGCCAACAAATGTCTTGTGAGCGGATTCGGTAGTTGGAAACTGAAAGAAGCCTGTTGTATATATATATATATATATATATATATATATAATCCAAATAATCCTTTCTACTATAGGCACAAGACCTGAAATTTCGGGGGAGGGGACTAGTCAATTACATCAACCCCCAGTATGCGACTGGTACTCATTTTATCAACCTCAAAAGGATGAAAGGTGAAGTCAGCCTTGGCGGGATTTGAACACAGAACATAAAGATGAACGAAATGCCGGTAAGCATTTCACCTGGCGTGCTAACGATTCTGCCAACTTGCCACCTTACCTATCATCCAAATAATAAAAAGACAAAGAAATCATTTAACACATCTTTAGTGATTTGTTACAATCGTTTCTGTTTATGTAAATATTTGAAGTGAAAATTTATGCACACACATACACGCATTCATACATGCATATACATATATATATACACAAACATTCATGCATAAACATATATATACATTCATATACAGGCATACATG
>NC_069003.1:30896711-30902421 GCF_001194135.2 Octopus bimaculoides
CATATACAGGCATACATGCCTATACATATACATATACACACACACACAAATGAATATATATATATATATATATATATATACACAGAGGCATAGCTCAACTTCATTTTGTTTTTTTAGTTACATCTTTTTCAACTTTATGCATATTTTTAAGGAATTTAATCAACTTCACTTGATTTAACCAACTTTATGTTGGTCTCAGCAATTATATTCAAAAGCACAAAAATAAAAACAAAGAAAAAAAAAAGCTTCTAAAAACTAAAACTGAAGCGGAGAATTAAATAAAATACAAGTGAAAATATGTACAAATTATTCATTGAAACAGATATGAGCTAATAAAATTTTTGAAAATGTTTTTGCTTATTACATCATTTTTCAAGTAAAGTCAGATGTCTTGGAACCAAATACAGACATAAGTTGAGACATGTCAGGTGATATAATATGCTTGAGAAGACCTGTTGAGTCAAATGAAACCAATATTGTAGCTGGGACTGGTGCTCCTGACTGGCTCAGTGTGCTGGTGGCACGTAAAAAGCACCATCTGAATGTGGCCAATGCCAGTACCCCCAGACTGGCTCCCATGCTGGTAGCACATAAAAAGCACCATCTGAATGTGGTCGATGCCAGGTCTGCCTGACTGACTCCCATGCCGGTGGCACGTAAAAAAGCACCAAACGATTGTGACATATATTGCAAGTTATGCCAGCACTATGAAATACTAGCAGAAAAGCGATGGTATAGGGACAGACCTGTAAAAATGTTATATCCTTACGCCTCTTATATCATAGTATGGCTGATATTGTCAATGATAGATAAAGAATACACTGTAACAGTGTTATAACAATACAAAACAGAAACAACAGCAGTAACAAACACGTAACGAACCAACAATTTTACTAAAATTTTCAGAATTGACCCTTTCGTTACCATATTTATTTTGAGATGCTCTGTGTTTATTTCAATTAGTTTTAAATAAAATAAAGAATTTAGTAAAATAAGTTAGTTATCATTAAGCTGGTGTTAGGAACATAAATTGTGACTAAGGTTTGGTGGAAGATTTTAATTCAAAACTTATGGAAACAAGACATTTGTACTAAAGAACCAGAGCTGGTTTCAACAGGGTTGGTATTGAAAGGGTTAATAGACATAAAAATAATGTTTTGCAATTGAAATATGGCAACAAAAGGGTTAAAGGGAACTAACTAAACCTTTCATTACAATTTCACATTGATTTATGTTTCAAACACCAGCTTAACAATGCCAAAATTATTTTATCAAATTCTTCATCATTTTCAAAATTAATAGAAGCAAAAACAGCGTTTTTTTCTTTATTCAAATATGGTAGCAAAAGGGTCAAAGTGATCTAAATCTAAACCTTCCATGAAGATTTCATGTTAATTTATGTTCCAAACACCAGCTTAGTAACAACAAAGTTATTTTACTAAATTCTTCATTATTTTTTGGAATTTGTTGTTGTTGTTGTTGGCACTCCATCGCTTACGACGTTGAGGGTTCCAGTCGATCCGATCAACGGAACAGCCTGCTCGTGAAATTAACGTGCAAGTGGCTGAGCACTCCACAGACACGTGTACCCTTAACGTAGTTCTCGGGGAGATTCAGCGTGACACAGTGTGACAAGGCTGGCCCTTTGGAATTGCAGGCACAACAGAAACAGGAAGTAAGAGTGAGAAAAAGTTGTGGTGAAAGAGTACAGCAGGGTTCGACACCATCCCCTTCCGGAGCCTCGTGGAGCTTTAGATGTTTTCGCTCAATAAACACTCACAACGCCTGGTCTGGGAATCGAAACTGCGATCCTATGACCGTGAGTCCACTGCCCTAACCACTGGGCCATTGCGCCTCCACATTTTGGAATTAATAAAAGAGTAAATGCAGTACTTTTCAATTGAAATATGGTAACAAAAGAGTTAGATATAAAAAAAGGACTGAGTTGAACTGGGCACTTACTTGCCAAAGACAGGATTCAGTTGTTTCGATATATAGTTGTCTTTTCCATTAATGACGGTTTTGCCAAGTCTTATAACAAGGTACGGATCTGCTTTTCCATTAATATCAGAAGGATGAAGGTCATTAGCCTGTCGAAATTATTAAACACAGGGACACCGTTACGCATCGAATATATCGTTAAGCATCAAATATACTGTTAAGCATCAAATATATCGTCATTAGTCGAAGTCTATAACGTCATTGTTTATATTTGATTTTTGAGTTTTGAATGATGACTATCAAGATGATAATAACAATGTTAACGATGATGAGGATGATAATAATTGTGACGACTATGATGATGATGATGATGATTATGATTATTATGATGATATTGCTTTCAGTAAATGATATATTTATTAGATATCAGAAAGAGAGAGAGAGAAAAAGGAAGAAAGTAAAATAGAAAAGAGAGTAGGGGTCATACAGACGAGAAAGAGAATAGGGTCCAGCCAAAAGAGTATATAACAGTATATAAGGTAGGAACCAAGGGACAATTTATCTCCTGAACATTCTCACTTGTAGGCCCCGAGTGGTTGAGAGGTAAAGAGGTGCTTTTGGTGGTCAGGGTGACCAAAATGCGTGGGGTGCCTTGGTTGGCCCTGGGTGGAACTCCCAGCTATTAGAAATTAGAGTTGTTACAGTTTTCTTGTTATTTGTCATTGTTATTTTATTGTTTACGCGTTTTTTTTTTATGTGTGTCCCTTGTTTTGTATTGTTCTTATTTGTTTTTGTGTTCAGCCCTTGTGGCCAATAAAGAAACCCCACTACCTGGATTATTTTGGTAAATCACAAACAATGACAATAAGATGAAGCAAAAAGTGTAAGGAAGGAGAGATGGGGTGGTTGAGAGAGAGAGAGAGGGTGGGACAGGGAGACCTTCCTTCAAAGAAACAAAAAAAAAGGGACAGAGCAAAATAATAAAAAAAAAACAATAACATGGGGTGGGTGTCAGTGACCAGTCTCTTTACTCCCCCACCCAGCCACTCTATGCCTTGTCTCGGGTGGGGAGGAAAGAGGAAGGGAGGGCGGAACAGGGGTAGGGGTGTCTGTCTTTTGCTGGCACACAGCTAGACATGCCATAAATATTATAATTACATATTTCTAACCACAAACAATGGGAAGCTCAACCCCCCACCACCCACCCACCCCACCACCACCAACAACAACAACACTACAGTTCTTACATTCTCTGACTTGGAAGGAAGGAAAGGAAGGAAGGAAGGAAAGGAGGAAGGAAGGAAGAAGATAGAAAGAACAGAAAGAAGGAAGGAAGAGAGAAAGAAGGAAGGGAAAAAGAAGGAAGGAAGAAAAGACATCAGAACAAATGAATGAATGAAAGAGAGGAAGGAAGAAAGAAAAAAAGAAAGGCAGGGAGGAAGAAAGAGAGAAAGACAGAGTGAAAGAAAGAACAAGAGTAAGAAAGAGAGAGAGAGAGAGAGAGAGAGAGAGAGAGAAAGGAAGGAAGAAAGAAAGAGAAAGAACGAAAGGAAGAAAGAAAGAGAGAAGGAAAGAGGTAAGGAAGGCAAGGGATAGGCTGCTATGTGGCTTTTGATGAAGGCAAATAGTTTGTTTCTATTGTTTGGAAAGAAGTCAGTTTTTGGGGATGAGAGGCTGTCGAGTCAGAGCACTGAATGAATGAATAACAATGGTAAAAGGTGGGAAGGTAAGGCTTGTTAGGTGGGAGTGGAGGGGGAAGAAGGAGTGGTCAGTAGGTTAGAAATATCACTTGTTCTTTGGCCCTCACCTTGCCAACCCAGGACCACCCTCATACAACAATGACAAACCTTATTTTTCTCTTGTTTGTTTTTTGTTTTTGTTTTTGAGTTGTTTCAATCATTGGATTCCAGCCATGTTGGGGCACCACCTTGATGGGTTCAGCTCAGTGGTTCTCAACAGGGGTCCATATAAGATTTTGTTGTTAAAGTTTAGGCACAATAAATTGATACACAAAATATTCTGACAATTTTTTTTCAGATCCTTCTGAAGTTCCAAGTGCAATGCATACAAAATTTCCTGCAACTGTCATGGTTTCAGGGGTTGTCAGCAATGAAGGACATGTGATGCCTCCTTACTTCTTTCCACAAGGCCTTAGAGTTAACTCTGCCACCTACATTGAGGTCCTGGAAATAATTGTTAAACCCTGGATAGATGGTGTATGCAATGGAAGGCCACATGTGTTTCAGTAAGACTCTGCACTATCACATGACTCTAGTAACACAGGAATGGATGGCTGAAAATTTTCAAGATCACATAACCCTTAACATTTGACTTCCTAATTCTCCAGATCTTAATTATAACATGTGGAGCATTGTTAAGAGAGGGGTCAACGAACACGCCCATAACACCAAAGATTCTTTGAAAGCTGTCATGGTCAGAGTAATGTCCAAAATGAACTAGGATCACTTGATTCGAGCATGTAGATGATTTAGATCTCATATAGAAGCAGTTGTTGGAGCTGAAGGTGGCTTTATTGAATAACATTACAGAAAAGAAGGTTTATTCTTATCCTCATAGCATTTCTTGATTACCTGTTATATCATATCTGTTTTTTTTTTATAAACATAAATCTGTCCTCAAGTATCTTACACACCCTGTATATATACTCATCTATGTTGTTAGCAAACCCTCTACTCTTAGAGAGAGTGTCACCCCATAAACATCTCGTACTAGAGTGTGAACCTAAAATTCTGAACAGCCTGTTACTTCCAAATTAATAACAATATGCGACCAGAGTTGACTAATGGCAGCACAGTACTTAAAAACTGTCTCAGACCCCTCCCCATTCAATTCTACAAGCTTGACGAGTCATGTTTGTTTGATGAGCCTATGATAACTTTTGTATGGAGTCATATCTATTTAAAACAAGAGTCTTGTTTTAAATAGACATGACTCTAAGAATGAACACCATACCTACGTAATTCTAACGTCTTTTTAGCTTTTCTTTTTTACCTTTCCTTAATTTTTGCTTCTGACTGAATCCTTTTTGACTACCCAGATTCTTAAAATGAATTTATTGTCTTTCTGTATGAAACGATCGTATGGCTACATGAATAAAAATAATTTCAATCCATATTAACATCTAATCTCCTCCATTTACTAAAAATATGATTGAACTTTGGTTGAACTTTGTCTTATAAGTTAAATCATATACTTAATATACCTGTGGACCCCTATGATCTCAGCCATTCATATCTTTACTTTTGATTCAATGCACACCCTGTAAGTTATAAAGGTTTCCTGTAAGACACATAACACGTACCTTGACAATATAAACTCTCACTAACACCTTGATAGGGTCGTTGCTTGGTAAACCTTGGAAAAGGCCGTACTGTGGGTCACCTCCTGTGATAGTCGTATCTTCTATGTCAGGTGGGAGAGGGATCTTGTAGATTTTTAAAGAACCCTAAAAAAGAAAGAAAGAAAAAAACAAACAGAAGTTAAAAATTTACTGATGATTTAACAACAACAGCAACAATAACAATAATGATAATCGTTATTATTTAGACGAACTTTCCTACTTTTTCGGACAAAACCTTTTGTAACTTTCGTCCTGTCTTTGTCCTTACATGTTTTTTAATTGATATTAGCCCTTGTGGCCAATAAAATGAATTTATTATTATTATTATTATTATTTCTGACATTTATGCTTTGGAAAAAAAACAATAGAGATACAGAGAGAGAAAGACAGACAGACTGAAAGCGAGAG
>NC_069003.1:30902537-30904315 GCF_001194135.2 Octopus bimaculoides
GGAGAGAGGGAGAGGTGGAGAGGGAGAGAGAGAGAGAGAGAGAGATGATTTGTAAAAGTTTGAAAATGTGTCTTTCAGGAGAGTTACATGTGTAAGCTGATAAAAATTCAGCCCAAAACTTCATTCGTTTTGTATAAGGGAGATAACTAAATATTTTTATACGAGTTACCGTTCTTGAATGGGTTGGCAAATTCAATCGAAAACCACTATATGTAAACCGCTGCCCGATCGGCTACAAGCTAAAAACAACAGCTAAATTTGCTGCTTATAACATCGCATCATCTTAGAAACTATTGAGGGATGTAGATATAGTCCTAGTTATACCGTATATGAAATAAGGTCCACAACTGGGGCTGTCTCTGATAATAAATCGCTTGACAAAGGCCAGCCTGAGGCGAAACAGCAATAACAACATCAAGTATGTGTTCTCGATGAGACAAAGAAGAAACCACTTCGATGTTGGTCGACCTGCTGGAAATGACAGTTAAAATTACCTGTCATGCCATTTTCTGCACAGGTGTTGACTTACAGTAGATTAAATCGAACATTAACAGTAGTCGTCTTTGATGGCCCGTAAAGGCTGGGATGCCCTGTCACCTTCCACCAGATCTGGCAACTAAAATAAAAACATGGTCCTAAAAAATTCCTTTCGATGGGACTGCTCAGTTGAATCCTGATGCATTTTACTTGGAATTTCTGGTCCTCCAAAGTCGTCTTGATGTATAAATTCATTTAACCTTTTTTGGGTTGTTAATTTTGGTCGGAAAAATTTGACTCGTATGCTGGAAAATGCAGTATAAATTTTCAAGGCAATAAAATTAACAAGAGCCTGGTGTGTGTGTGCACGTATATGTATGTTTGTCTGTATGCTTGTGTGTGTATATGTACGTATATATGTGAGCATGTGTGCATACGCACATGTGTGTATGAGTGCATGCATGTGTCTGTGTATGTATAAATGTGTGTGTGCATATGTCTGTGTGCATGTATATATATATATATATTTATATATATATATATATATATATATATATGTGTGTGTGTGTGTGTGTGTATTTGCATACGTGTACTTACTTTGAATTTCCCAACAACTCTGCTTTCGTCTGCATCATCGCCACTCACTTTCTTCCCTCGATACAACTCGAACGTGTGTAACCAGTCAGTGAAGTTGTTGAATTCGTGCTGGTTTTCAAGCTCATGAGGGAATACCTAAAACAATCGACAACAATAGCAATAATAATGACGATGGTGATGATGGTGATGATGATGATAATGCTTTCAAATTTCACCTCAAGTCCAGCAATTTCAGGGAGTGGGGAGATCGATTACATCGATACCAGTGATCCACTGGTACTTATTTTATTGACCCCGAAAGGATGAAAGGCAAAGTTGATCTTGGTGGAATTTGAACTCAGAACATAAAGACAGACGCAATACCGCTAAGCACTTCACCCAGCAGGCTAACGATCCTGTTAGCGAGCTGCTTTAATAGTAATCCTTTCTACGAAAGGCACAAGGAATGAAATTTTGTGGGGAGGGGGTAAATCGATCGCTTTGACTCCAGTGTTTCACTGGTACTTAATCTATTGATCCTAAAAGGATGAAAGGTAAAGTCGACCTCAGCAGAATTTGAACTTAAAACGTAAGGGTGGATAAAATGCCATGAAGCATTTTACCCAGCATGCTAACGGTTCTGCCAGCTTGCTGCCTTAAATAATAATAATAATAATAATAATAATAATAATAATAATAATAATAATAATAATAATAATAATAAT
>NC_069003.1:30904792-30906126 GCF_001194135.2 Octopus bimaculoides
AATAATAATAATAATAATAATAATAATAATAATAATAATAAAAATAATGATAATAATAATAATAATAATAATAATAATAATAATAATAATAATAATAATAATAATAATAATAATAATCCTTTCTACTATAGGCACAAGGTCTGAAATTTGGGGTAGGGAGGGGACTAGCTGATTACATTGACCCCAGTGTTTCACTGGTACTTAATTTATCGACCCCAAAAGGGTGAAAAGCAAAGTCGACCTAGGTGGAATTTGAATAATGAATAATAATAATAATAATAATGATTTCAAATTTTTGCCACTAGGGCAACTTGGGGAGGAGATTAATTCGATTACATCAACCCCTGTACATAACTGGTACTTAATTGACTATGTAAGGATGAAAGCTAAGTTGACCTTGATGGAATTTGAACTCAGAATGTAGCGATGGGCAAAATACCTCTAAGCATTTCGCCCAGCACATAACGATTCTGCCAGTTCACCACCTTTGATGATGATGATAATAATAATAATAATAATAATAATAATAATGGTTTCAAATTTTAGCACAACGCCAGCAGTTTCAGGGAGGGAGTAAATCAATTATATCAACTCCAGTGATCAACTTATGGCACTTCCGTTATCGATCCCAAAAGGGCTGAAAGGCAAACTCAACAGGCTAGACGAAATACTTAGTGGTATTTCGTCTGCCACTACGTTCTGGGTTCAAATCCCACCAAGGTTGACTTTGTCTTTCATCCTTTTGGAGTTGACAAATTAAGTACCAGTGAAATAATGAGGTCGATGTCCCCTCCCCAAAATTTCAGGCCTTGTGCTTATAATAGAAAGGACTACTACTACTACTACTACTACTACTACTACTACTACAATACTAACAGATCAACTACATTTTAAAGTAGATGACACTAAGACTGGATAAGTAAGTCAAGGGAAGCAATCACCGCATGTAATATGGTATGGGTGAATTCCCTTGTCTAGCATGGCATTTTGATATGCGCAATGTGAAATATATGAATACCAAAATATAAAATATGTAAATCGGCAATTGTTAATTGGTGAATCACTTGAAACGTGTGTGTGTATGTTTATTGATCTTTTATATTTACTTGTTTCAGTTACTGAACTACCTTCCCGAATTTAGTTGAATAAATTGACTAATTTTTTTTTTTAAGCCGGGAACTTATTGTACTGAACCACTAAGTTATGGGGGCGTTTACAAACTAACACCGGTCGTCAAAGTAGGGATGGGGGACAAACACAAACATAACGACACGTGCAGCTATAAACATATACATACATGTATATGTCCCGCTCTCTCTCAGTATATATATATA
>NC_069003.1:30906839-30910644 GCF_001194135.2 Octopus bimaculoides
GGCTTAATCCATCTATTATTACATATCAAGATATTTACCAAGTTAAAAGAGATTAGCATTTATACTGTATTTTCCAGCATACAAGTCAAATTTTTCAAATCACAATTTACAGCCAAAATGAGATTGGTTGACTTACATAACTAAATGATTTTTGAGGATTAGAAATTCCATGGGAAATGCAGCAGGATTTGGAAAGGTAGCGACAATGTTTGAATGTTTACACCACATGTCTACACTATGTGCTATGTTGACTTGTATACCAGAAAATATTTACGCTTTTAGGTTTTAATATGTTGTGAGATGGTTATTTGAAAATATTTATTAACATTGAATGAGTAGAAATCAGAATTTAGAAATGAGATAATCTGATCAAGTATGAAAACAAAAATAAACACAGTAAAATAGAAACATTAAGATGAGAGATTTTGAAAACAAGAGAAAGTAAGAAAATATACATCGTGATGTTTCATACATTTAAAAATGAAAAAAAAAAAAAAAGAAAAATCATTTATTTTGCTTAATCCTTTAGCTGTGAAATTAAATTTCTGGTTATTCGAATAACAATGTTAAACATCAGCCAAAAAAAATAGAACTGTTATTTTCTGCAAGTCACACTACTTCAACAAACTTGCCATATCGCAACAGGAAATAATTTCAGACATGACATTCCTCAACAAAATACAGATTGGTATATAAAACTACTTTCTGTTGTTAAAGGTAATGAAATTTTGAGTGGGCATATTTGATTTCTGCAGCAAAAGGGTTAAAATGAAGTAGGAAACATTGGATAATGTAGTCCTGAATTCAGTGTGTCTGGAAAAAAAGTAGGACAGTCATGGTTGGAATGTCTTTGATCACAAGTTTGATGAAGTCCCTTAACACTTTAACAGTGAAATTAGATTCCAAAATTGTTCCAATAATGAAGTTAAATATCTACCAAAAATTAGAAATGGTATTTTCTGCAACTTATATTGCCTCAATAAACTTGCCATATTTCAACAGAAAATAGTTTCAAATATGGCATCACTCAACAAAAACAGAATGGTATATAAAACGGTAGTTAAAGGGGATTAATGTTAAATATAGGGGATTAATGTTAAATATAGGGGATTAATGTTAAATATAGACAGAGAAGAAAGTATTCAATTTATGATGTAAAGCTGGTTTATTTGTTTAAAACTTATGATTAACTCTGTGTGTAACTTTTATTAAATTAATGTCTATATTTAATGTAGAAAAATATGCATTTTCTAAACAATCCTAAATTCACCAATCAATTAATATTTGAAGAAAGGATTCTTCAAATGGCTGAAAAACTGAAAGGAAATACATATAAAGTTCATTTATTTATTTTTCATTCACCCTTTTGGTACCAACTCGCCTGAGACTGTCCCTGGTCATTTGATACAAACTTCCTCTTTTTAAAGAAACTTAAACCCAAAATTTCCATTAAAATTCCATGTTAATTTATGTCTCAAACTCTAACTTATTAATGATAGAGTTATTTTTATGAAATCCTTCATTATTTTTTTAATTAATTAAAGCAAATGCAGTGTGCTGCAATTGGAGTATGGTAATGAAAGGGTTAAAGTGATCAAAATTAAGACCTTTCATTAAAATATGCTAATTAATGTTCCAGGCATCAGCTTAATAAGTATCATTATCTCACTAAATTCTTCATTATTTTCGAAATTAATAAAAAGAAAGGCAGTGAATTTCGATAGAAAAATAGTAATGAAAGGTTTAAAGTGATCTAAATTAAAATCTCTCCAAATTTCATGCTAATTAATGTTCCAAACATCAGCTTAATAATTATTGTTATATCTCTAAATTCTTCAACATTTTCAAAATGAATTTAAACAAAGGCAGTGAATTTCAATTGGAATTTGGTAACAAAAGGGTTAAAGAAAGCAAAATAAATTTTTTTTTAAAAAAATGTAGTAAAATGAAAAATCACGCTTTTAAGCAACAAAAGTTCAAAAATTTTTCAAAGTATTAATTGTAGTACCTAACTTATTTTTATTTAATAAAATTCAATGAAGTAAAAAACCTTGTCTGTAAAGTTAGGTACCATTTCCCTGCATGGTACCTCACAGACTTATGATAAATTTATCTTGTTTTATAAATGTCATTAACTGGTTATTAAATGATGCAGTCTTGTACTTGTTCACACACACACACACACATACACGTACACACACACACATACACACATCTTTTATCTTTTACTTGTTTCATTCATTAAACTGTGGTCATGCTGGGGCACTGCATTGAAAAATTTTAGTCTAACAGATCAACCCCAGTACTTAATTTTTTTTAAAGCTTTGTACTTATTCTATCGGTCACTTTTGCTGAACCACTAAGTTATAGGGATGTAAACACACCAACATTGGTTGACAAGTGGTGGTGGGGGACAAGCACAGATACAAAGATACACACAGATCCATACATATATACACGATGGTCTTCTTTCAGTTTCCGTCTACCACATCCACTCACAAGGCTTTGGTCAGCCTGGGGCTATAGTAGAAAACACTTGCCCAAGTTGACATGCCATGGGACTGAACCTGGAACCATGTGGTTGGGATGCAGACTTTGTAGCACACAGCTATGGCTACACCTATATAAGGGGATTTTATTTTAGACATCAAATGGTTATGGGGACCCATCTGAGTAAAATACGTGCTTTATATATGCTTCAAGATCCAGTTTTAAATAAGAATTATTTCACGTTCTCTCCAAAGTTTATTAATTCTTATGACAAGAACAATGTATACATGTGTAAGGGTGTATATGTGTGTGCGTGTGTGTACTGGTGCACGTGCATACTGGTGTGCATGCATATTTCTGGGTATCAGAGTTCCTTGCTCTGACATTCGAAAGTCCGAGTACTACAAGGACAACCTTTTACTGTTTGCTCTAAATTATAACACACACACACACACACACACACACACACACACACACACACACATATACAATATGTTTTTATGTGCTATTATTAGTTTCATGTACTGAGAGCATGTCAAACAGTGTTTTTTAACATGTCTGGTGTCCTAGCACAATCATCGGACACTACCCACATGGAATAAGGAACTAAAATTGTTGTTCATTATGCCATGTGGACAGCACGTGAAACGAATAATAGCACATGAAACGAATAATAGCACATTAAAACATATATTGTGTCTATTAAACATCATTTGTCTCTCACCAGATGGAGTAATTTTTTTGTTGATCCTACCATCATGGAACAGTACACTATATATATATATATATACACGTTTGTATGTGTGTGTTTGTGTGTATGCATGTGTATATACATTTAACAATGGCTTAGTATACGGAAAAACATGCTAATTGAAAGAAATGAAATTCAAATGTTCCAAATGCAAAAACTTCAAACAACTTCTTAAGATATAGCTACGTAAAGCAGTCCTTAAATCTGAAACAGTTCTATATATATACATACCCCACGCTGCAATATTCTTATCAAGCATGCAATATGGATGGAATTTTTTTTGCTTTTTTGTAATTTCATAATAATAATAATAATAATAATAATAATAATAATAATAATAATAATAATTATGATAACAAGAATAGTAATAATAACAACAATAATGATGATGATGATGATAATAATAATAATAATAATAATCATAATAATAATAATGAAAGAGACGAAGCCGCTAAAGAAGTATACTTTGGCAAAACCATGACACAAAAAGCTTGAAAAGACAAACCTGCAAAAATTACAACAGAAAAGTAAGCAAAGATAAAAAAGGAGAGAACACCCCCCCCC
>NC_069003.1:30910803-30912044 GCF_001194135.2 Octopus bimaculoides
AAAGAGAAGGAAAAGAAGAAAATTCAGTGCATATTTTCAATCAATATGCAAAAATGAAGAATGGTAAATGTAGAATGAGGAATGAGGATGTGTTTTTAAAAGGAAAGGGGCAGCTGGAATAGTTCGGTTATATATGTATATGTTTATGTATGTATACATGTATGTATGTATTTATGTATGTATGTATGTATGTATGTATGTATGTATCTATCTATCAATCTGCAGCAATCTCTCAAGAAGATGCAGAATACCTGGTGGGGGGGGGATCTTGCTAATGATGTTCAGGCTGCTTCTGATGCAAATGACGGCAAGAAGCTTTACCGTCTTATGAAGCAAGTTCATGGGCTTAAGAACCCTGCATCAACCCCTTTGCTTTCTAAGGAGTCTTCTACTCTGTTTACTAAATCAACAGAGATCACAGGTTACTGGACTGAACATTTTTCTGAACTCTTAAACCATGAGCCAGTTTTGGACGAAGCAATGATTGACACTATGCAACAGAGACCTGTTATTAACTCCTTAAATTCTACGTCCTCAATAGGTGAGATAATGACAGCAATAAGTAAACTGAATCTTGGTAAGGGGCCAGATAAGGACGGTATTTGTGCTGAGGTCCTGCAATTTAGTGGTCATAACATCAAACAGTCCCTTCATGAACTTAGTGTAATCTGGACAGATGGTGCAATGTCTAAGGACTGGAAGGATGCAATTCTTCTTCTTCTCTATAAAGGAGAGGGACCCAGAGTAGAGGGTGGCAACTACAGGGGTATTGCTCTACTGTCAGCTGCTGACAAGGTTCTGGCAAATATTCTTCTTACCCACCTGAATAGGTGTCTTGTAAATGATGTCCTATCTGAATCTCAATGTGGTTTCTGACCTAGAAGAGGAATGATGGATATTTTTACAGCAAGACAGATGCAGGAGAAGTGCTATGAGCAGAATATGGATCTTGTCCAGGTATTCATTGGTTTAACCAAGGCCTTTGATGCTGTGAATAGGGCCTCCCTTTGGAAAATACTTGGCAAACTTGGATGTCAGGATCACTTTGTATCAATAATCAAATCATTTCATGATGGGATGGAGGCCTGGGTCAATGTTGGTGGTGGCATGGTGGGACCCATCCCTGTAGAGAACAGAATGCACCATCAGGAATTGAACTCATGACTTTATGACTGTGAACTGACTACCCTAACCACTAAGCCATATGCCTTCATACATACATACATGTCATACATATATGC
>NC_069003.1:30914505-30915648 GCF_001194135.2 Octopus bimaculoides
CCCCCCCCCACACACACACACACATACACACGTGTGTGTGTGTGTGTGTGTATGATCAGCTTTTTTCAGATTCTGTCTAATAATTCCTCTCACAAATCTTTGGTCGATCTGGGGCTGTAGTAGAAGACACCTGCACAAGGTGCCTTGCAGTAGGACTGAACTCAGAACCATGTGGTTAAGTAGCAAGCTTCTTATCCCACAGCTGCACCTGTGCAAATATTTCATCGATTACAAAAATTTTTTTTACAATAACTGAACCTGTCATGTTGCCTTTTTTTTTTGTTGTTATTTCAATTCAGACATAATTAATTAACAAAAAAAAAAGAAAGAAAAAAAAAGAAATAGATCTTTTTGTTTTTACATTGAATCCAAAAGAGAGACGAAGCGTTGAAAGAAAAAAATAAACAATCAACATCAAGAAAAAACCATCACATACATAAAA
This sequence comes from Octopus bimaculoides, assembly GCF_001194135.2. Taxonomy (NCBI): domain Eukaryota; kingdom Metazoa; phylum Mollusca; class Cephalopoda; order Octopoda; family Octopodidae; genus Octopus; species Octopus bimaculoides. The sequence goes on from NC_069003.1 coordinate 30,914,948, forward strand.
TATGAGCAAGAGCAGAAATATATACATATATATTTAAAAAGAAATATTACACACACATACACACACAACAGCCTCCCCCCCACACACACATATAAACACACGTATTCACACATATATATATATATATATATGTATGTATGTATGTATATGCATAAATACACATATACACATACATACATATATACATATATATATATATAGACGTTAATTAAATAGGAAAGGAGCATGTCAAGGAGTAATAGATGAAGCTTTCACCAGGGGACAAAAGAATCCCAAGGAGGCTGAAGCAACCAAAATCCTCAAAGATCAATGTTACCGTTATCAAGGACTTTCGACTTTTTTCTCCTTCATCCACAGGGATTTGTTCAGTTTCAGGGACGTGATGGGTAAGTTTTCGAGGGAAAAAGCCCTGTCAATTATTATAGTTAATTGATCTTTTGCTGTTAATGCAATGTAGCGACAAAATAATTAACGTGAAATAAAACATAACAATAACGACAGGAATTCTTCTGCATGTGTCCAAAGAGGAATGGATTAGAAGCATGCCTGAAGATAGAGTAGTTCAATCGACCGTTTATTATTATAACTCGTTAGCTGCTTGGTTTATTTCAGTGATACGAGAGTTGAAGAGAATCCAGTAAATGATGTTTGAAATGTTCTCCCTGGTATATATACATATATAGGTAATATATGGGTAATAT
>NC_069003.1:30917990-30923519 GCF_001194135.2 Octopus bimaculoides
ATATAAAGAACGGAAGCAGTCAGAATTTTGGATAATTCTTTACTAGTGCTTTCGTCTGTTCAGTTGAACTCTTCAAGTTATTTTGAAGAGTTCGACTAAACGGACGAAAGCGCTAGTAAAGAATTATTCAAAGTTCCGACTGTCTCCTTCTTCTTAATATACAATATCTGTACATCACTTCAAACACTCTACACACAAACACACACACACTCACATCTAAATATATACATACATGCATAAGTTATATACACACACATTTATACACATACACACAATTATGTTTAGATAATTCATATCTGATGTTGTTGATATAGACTAACGCTTTACGAAAGCACAGTTAATTCTAATAACATTAACAATTTCTAAAGGAAGAACTAAAAGCTATGCTTTCATGCCATTAAAAAAAAAAAAAACGAAAAAGAAAGAAATCAATAAAAGCAAGGGAGTTAAATCAAGCAAGAGTCTAAGGGAGATTACTCTCATTTCAAACTTTCGGACTTGGTAAATATATACATATAGCTAACAACTTTACTGAACACATAAAATATATAAACAGTTTATGGTGGGTTTTTTTTTTTCTTCTTGAGTATGAAAGTATATAAAAGCTGCTGGAAAAGAAGTTAGATATTTATAACGAATCTTTGTAACCCTACTTCGAAAATAAAGTAGCTTTCGGTTTAAATGTGTTTATGTAGTAAGTTACAGTTTTATAACAAAGAGGAAAAAAATGTAGACGAGTCTGGTGCCAGCATAAAGAACTGTTCAGGGACTATTTATTTATGAGGAATGCTTTAGAATTAAATTTCGAAAATTTTGTATTTTACGTAAGTGGATAAAATGCATTCTCAAATTTTCTGGATAGAATTAGTAAAATAAAAATATAGAGAAAAGGAAAAAAAATTATAAAATAAGCTTGAGTCTAAAAATAAAAACAAAATCGATTATATTTTTGTTGGGTTTTTTTTTTACATCCGCTTTTCCATGCCAGTATGGGTTAGACGAGTAATTGAGGAATTGTTTTACTGCCAGATGCCCTTCCTGAGGTTAGCTCTTGCCTGTTTTTCATGCCAGGAATTTTTATTCTTTGTTTTGAAGACACACAGGGAATGGATGATTTATCAACTGGAGAAAAACTGTGGGTTTTTTCCATGACTTTCATATAAGCAAGACAACTTCATATGAATGTTGTGACTTTTTGTATAAATATGGGCAAGTATATGTTGTCCAGTTACATAGTTAAAGACAGGTATGGTTGGAGTAAATGCATACATGTATACATACATATATATGTATATAAATGCATATATATGTAGATAGATGCATACATATATACATACATACGTGCATGTATACATATGTACATACATACATGTATACCTTTCGAGTGTTGGGTCCCACAGAGGCAATGACGAATGACCGAGACCTTTAGCATTATGTCATGCTTGAGAAGAAGACCTATCAAGCCGAGCAAAATCACAGTCGTGGCAGATACTGGTGTCACGCAAATGGCACCCATGCCAGTGGCACATAAAAGCACCCATTACACTCTCAGACTGGTTGGCGTTAGGAAGGGCATCCAGCCATAGAAAACCATGCCATATCAGACTGGAGTCTGGTGCAGCCTGCCAGCTTACAAGTCCTGGTCAAACCGTCCCACCCATGCCAGCATGGACAACGGATGTTAAATTATGATGATGATGATGACGTACCTATATTAGAGTCCATTATAATAGAATTGGAATTTCACCTTTGTGTGTGTATGTGTGTGTGTAGACACATGCATAATTACAAATGACACATCTACACACATACATATATGTATGTTTCTGCACCCATAAGTCGTGTTAATATTCATAACATCAATCACAGTTAAATATAGGGGAATCTCTAAATCTGGCACCAAAAACCTCTTTTCACAAAACAAATTTTATTAAAGAATTATATAATAAAATCGATATACCTAGTAAAGAAGAAGGACAACAAAAAAAACATGCAGCTAAAGGCAAATACTTAAAATCAAAGATGTATTATTGATAGCAATGACATTGTTTTTGTAAAAGTATGACATCAAGGACAAAGGATCAAGAAGAGGTAAGAGTAGTATATCTGAAAAATACCATATTACTGATCATGTAGGTATGTTTGAATTGAAGGGAAGATTGGTTGTAAAAGGATTTAAAACCAAGGATATCAAGTTCCAGCATTCAATTCTTAGAAGAGATGTTGGTCAAAAAAGCCAATTTCGTTTTTTGTGCCTTTCTTCACTTTTGGTCATAAATGTTGGGTAATGACTGAAAGAGTATGATTGTGACTACAAATAGACAAAATGAGGTTTCTTTGAAGGATTTCTCAAGTAATGGTGTTTGATTGAGTATGTAGCTCAGAGGTCAGGAAGTCTCTCCAGGTCAAGCTGCTATTTCTCTGCATTGAGATGTTGCAGCTCCAGTATTATGGAATGTGATTAGAATGTCACAAAAAAGAACTGGAAGATAGATTCTTCAATCTGGGCCAACTTGCAGGAAACCTAGCAGGTAGATCAACAAGAAAATTGCAGTAAAGCTGCATGGTGGTGGTGTTAGACGTGGCATGCAGACCATCACATAACTTGTTTTATTCTTCTCTTCCATTTTACGAATTCAGTGTGCACATGCACAGTGCATGTTCAGATTTCCCTTTCCAGTTCCTACTTAAAACTGTTTACACATCACAACCGTCTCACGAACATGCGTTTTTGAGGACCGCTTCGCACTCCGACGGTTGTGAAAAAATTAGATGGTTGGATGATATCTATTTCATGGAGTTTCTCCAGATTGAGCCATTACTTCTCTGCATTGAGAAATCACAGTTCTAGTACTGCAGACATGTGATTAGAATTTTGCAGAAAAGAATTACAGGACAGATTCTTCAAGCTGAACTAACCAGCGAGAGCCCAGGGGCATGTTTGGGGATCCAGCTGGAAAGTGTGATGATGACTGGTTCTGGAAGAGATACCTGAAAGCTCTAACTCCACGACTCAGAGGGCCATGGCTGATACAGACCTATACACAAATCTGGGCCTGCACTTATCTCAGTAGAGCACTTGTGCAGTAGAATTAAATCCATTTGAAATGGATTTAGATTCCATTTGGAAAGGAAGATAAGGGTTGAGACGGATATGCTGTGTCTCAGTAAAGTTTTGAAAGGTGAGTGAATGTGGCTAAGATGGCCTACTCTAATCTGAGGAGCTCCTTGACTGCTCCTGGGTGGCATTTTCCCCACTACTGGGGAATTTGTTTAAGATTTTTCTACTAAATTGTTATTATTTTTATTGCTTACATATTTCGATGCAAATTGACATAGTCCTTTGTCTTTGTATGGTCCTAGATGTTTTTGTGGCCCTTGTGGCCCAAAAAGGAAGAATTATTATTATTATTGATACCATCACCACCACCATCTACTAATTAGTATTTAATAATTTTCATTTGATAGTAATAGTGGAACATCTCCACATCCAAAACGATGTCATTGAAGTTTAAATATTTGCCAGGCTAAATGGATCTACGCTAACACTAACAGATGTAAACATGTTTTACTTTTAATGAAGAAATATATGAAATAACTATACAAACCAGAAAAAAGATATATATATATATATATATATATACATACACACATGTATATATATGTATGTATATATACACATATATGTATGTATATATATATACACATATATGTATGTATATATATATACACACGTATATGTATGTATATATACATACACACATATACATGCATGTATGTATGTATACATATATATATATATATATATATATATATATATATATATATATATATATGCAAGTGCATCCATATACTAACCTTTAATTGTGAGGTGGCACTTAAAAGTTTGTCCTTCTTGCGTTGGGTCTTTGGAGAAAGTTTCGAAGCTAAAGAAGTACCCTTGGATGTGCTACGAAAGGCCATCTTTCCTGATAGAGCGGCTTCTCTTTTCTCCATCTTTTTCAGTTCCTTTTCCATTTTCTTGGCATGTTTAGCATCATATTCTGGATCATCTGACAAAAAAAAAAAAAATTAAGAAATAAAATAGAAAATAGAGGGTAAAATAAAGCATATTAGGAAAATATAATCATGTATAGTAATGTGGGTGGATGTTGAGAAGATCACAGCCAAAGGAAAGCAGTGGCATCAACTTGTTGCCCAATGTGGTCAAGAGCACAGGAAGAACTGGTACCAACGTTAATATGGTCAGATACGACCTGTTTGTGTGAAATTCAGACAGGAAATGACAATAGGCCGCAGAAGCTGTCTTCAGAGAAAAAATCCTCCTTATAGCAATTATGGGTGTAAACGCACCATCATGTGTGGAATAACATCACTAAACCATAGGATGCATGCATTTCAGCATTGTTACACTTCATCAGTTTTGTATACAGAGCTGTTGTTCATGGCCACCAAGAACTGGTTGCCCTTATATTAAAATAGCAAGTGGTATATTTGCTGATGTGCTAAAAACTTTGTCAAGCTAGAATAAATTAATTAGAGGTGCATTAAGCAATGTTACATGAAATACAGTTATGTACGATTATATTTAACATGTTCCTTTATATCCGGATATGAAAAGACAACAAGCTGCACAAATTGTCTTGAGAGAAGAAATTCTCCTTTTAGACAATATGGATGTAAACACACCACTAGGCCACGAATGACGACACCACATCACAGGATGCATGCATTTCTGTGTTGCTACACTTCATCAGCTATGTATACTGAGCCATCCTTCATAGTCACAAAGAGCTGTTTGTTGTTTATATTAGAAAAGCAAGTGGTAAATTTGCTGATGTGCAAACAGCTTCTAATATAAGAGCAACTAGTTCTCAGTGGCCATGAATGACAACTTTGTATACTTAGCTGATGAAGTGTAATGATGCAGGAACATGTGTCTAATGGTCATCTAGTGACATCATTCAGGCCTAGTAGAGTGTTTACACCCATATTGTCTACAATACAGAAAGGTGCATAGCTTAGTGGTTAGAGTATTTGGCTCACAATCATAAGGTCATGAGTTTGATTCCAGCAGTGCATTGTGTCCTTGAGCAAGACACTTTATTTCAGATTGCTCCAGTCCACTCAGCTGGTGAAAATGAGTTGTGCCTGTATTTCAGAGGGCCAGCATTTTCACATGCTGTGTCATGCGGAATTTCATTAGACGTGTGGTCACAAATGAGTTAATACACTTTCATTGTTTTTATTTCTCCTTCTCTCACCTGTGTTTGGTTTGCCGTTTGGTATGGCACCGTAAGGTGTGGTCTCTTCAGAGGGTTTGATCTTGTGAATTGGAGAATCTCTGGTATCCCCTTCACCAGTTAAATCATCTTTCTTGTAATGTTCCTGGAAAAATACAAGCAGAGAACACAGGAAACATTTTAACATTTATTTTTACTGTAATCACAAAAGCTATATACAAATATACACATATATAACCCCCACCACGCATATGTCATGTACATTTGTATGTGTGCATGTATATAT
>NC_069003.1:30923786-30924933 GCF_001194135.2 Octopus bimaculoides
GTGTGTGTATATGTGTATACATATATACTTATCATCATAATTACATCAAGTTACACACACACACACACACACAATTATGATGGCATTGAGTTTTATATTCATATATATACTATTATTGCATTGATCACATTAAATTCTCTCTATATATATATATGTATATACATGTGTGTGTGCATATGTGTGTGTGTGTGTGTGTGTGTGTGTGTGTGTGTGTGTGTGTAAGTATTTTTATGATAAAATAATAAAGGATGTCATAGAATATAATGTTCCAATGAATTTTCTGTTCAATTCAGACATTAAATAAAGTCTCATCAAACGATTCACTCAATAGTAAAAGGAAGGAAATTGTAAAAAACAAACAAACAAATCAACGGAGTTCATGTCTGCTGAATTTATGTTGTAGGGGGTGACACTCTTAATGAAATTAAGTTGTTTCCTTTTCGTTAGTAAAGAAGTCGAAGGAAATGGAAGAGAAAACTGAGGGGATGGGAATAAGTAAATACCAAATAAATAAAAATAAAAAAAGTAATGAAACGAGAAATAAAATAAAATTAATTAAATAAAATAAAATGATAATGATATGAGGATAAAAATATCAAGAAGTTACTGGATATATTATTGCTTGATAATAGAGTATATATATGCATGGGAATGCATCTACATACATACATTTTTTGCATGAATACATGAATATATTCTGTATACATTAAATAATTAGTCTAAATGTATGGAAGGTTTGAAGGGAATATTTTCATCTGGTGATGATAATGAATTTGAGTTTTCCCATAAATTTTGTCAAAGTGTCTCCTACTATAACTCTGGGCTGAAGGTGCGTGGCTTAGTGGTTAGGGCATTCAGCTCACGATCATAAGGTCGTGAGTTCAATTCCTGGCGATGCATTGTGTCCTTGAGCAAGACACTTTATTTCACGTTGCTCCAGTCCATTCAGCTGGCAAAAATGAATAGTACCTGTATTTCAAAGGGCCGGCCTTGTCACACTCTGTGTCATGCTGAATCTCCCTAAAAACTACGTTAGGGGTACATGTGTCTGTGGAGTGCTCAGCCACTTGCACATTAATTTCATGAGCAGGCTGTTCCATTAATCATATCTGATGGAGTGCTCCTCCCATATATATACATATATATA
>NC_069003.1:30925298-30928400 GCF_001194135.2 Octopus bimaculoides
TATATATATATATATATGTAGTTATATATATATGTATGTGTATGTGCGTATATTTGTGTCTCCTTGTTTTGACATCAAATGATTGTTATAAATCAATGTCATTCATTTCCAATATTCTGCAAAAACATATCTGACCATGGGTAAATATTACCTTAATCGGAAACAAGCGAGCGTTGGTGACAGGATGGGCATCCAGCCATGAAAATGTTCTACCTCAATAAATTTCCTCAAACCCATGCAAGCATGGAAAAGTGGATATGAAAATGGGGGTAAATCTTCACTTGAAACATAGTCCAAGTTCCATAAATAAACCAGACAATTTAGAATTCTTCACACAATACAAAAACATGTAAATGAATTTTTTTCATCTTTAAAATCTTCCCCATATCTGATTGCTAACACAACTTATTGATTTGAAACTGACTGAACTTTGAAATTTCTATTATGTATTATTGTTATAAAATTTATTAAACATTTGAACTTCCATAATTTCTTATTGCTGTGAAATTTATTGAATACTTGAATTTTCGTCATGTAATTTTGCTATGACACCTTTTGAACAATTGATTTTCAAACATGTTTTGATGCTATAGAACATTTTCCTGTGCATTCTCTTCATTTTGAACTTATAATTTTTTTTTATTATTATTTTTTTTTTATTCACCACTGAAAAACGAAGAAGTTGGTGAAAAAATTGTATGCTATTTTAATAAATTATAGAAAAAAAATTTAAATGAAACTAAAATTCATTTTCATACCCAGGTGCATTTCAACCACAAAACCAATAGCCAAAAGAGACCGATAGAATAAGTACTAGGCATACAAAGAATAAGTCCTGGGGTCGATTTGCTTGACTAAAGGCGGTGCTCCAGCATGGCCACAGTCAAATGACTGAAACAAGTAAAAGAGTATATATATATATATATATATGTAGGTATCCGTATGTAGTTTTTCACCGATGAATCCACCAAACTCTATCATATTATTTACAATTCTGGATGTAACCAACCCTGTGTATTTAATTTGCTTTCTGCAATAAATATAAAATTCATTTCAATGGCTCTTATGGACCTAAAGGATGTACCATAAGTATTCAGCTCTGGGTTTGAACTTCTTATAGTAGAAAGAAGTGATTATGTAATTCCTATTCTTTTGTAATTTATTAATTGATATTACACTCTGTACTTACCTGATGTACATTGAGTTCTAATAACACGTTGCTAAACCTAAGTGGCACCATATATATATATATATATATATATAGACAGTGTGTGAGAGAGGGGGAGAGTGAAAGGGAATGAAAATAGATAAGATAGACTCAACAAATGTGTATGTAGGTATCTAGCTATAAGTGCAGGCACACATATTTACAAACACCATACATATATACACATATCTATAACTAGTTTCACTCTTGAAATTTTAAATGGTAAGAGTAAACATGTTTTTTTCTTGTTTTTTTTTTTTTTGTTTTTTTTTTTACTTTTTCACGTGCATGCAAACAAAATACCAGAATACACATAGAAAATGGAATGGTATCAATTGTGGTACAGGGAAATGAGGATACTGAGAGAAGAACATGCAGAAATTTACAGAGGGAACAATCTACAATTGTTAATTAATTAATTAATTAATTAATTAATTAATTGATTAATTAAAAAAAACTAGTAGCAGGCAGGGTTGTGTAGTGGTTATGAAATTAATTTCTGAAAAACATGATTTGCAGTTCCATCCAACAACACATTGGACAAGAGTTTCTATCTTTGTTTGACGAATTTCTTCCCACTGGAATTTTGTCAGGTGGAAACTGTATAGAAGCTTGTTATAGATATGGCTCTGGTATCATGGATTCAAGGTTTAATAGTAAAAAACCTAAACGTCTCTCACCTGTTAATTGCTATTTAGCCTCAAGTAGGCACTAATTGAACAAATCTATGATCAAAGTATGTGGCTTAATGGGTAAGGTATTTGGTGCACAATCAGAAGGCCATCATTTCGATTCCTGGTGACACATTTTGTCCTTGAGCAAGACATTCTATTTCTCATTGCTCCAGTCCACTAAGCCAGCAAGAATTCAAAGGGCCAGCTTTGTTGTACTAGTCTTGGTCAATAAGTTGACCTACCCTTTTGGCAGTAAATTTTGGACTGGAAAATTCAAATTGTATGCCAGAAAATACAGTACGAAACTTCAAAAATTAATTGAAACAAAGGCAGTATATATCAACAGAAATACAGCAATAAATGGCCTATGCCTACTAGTCCAATATAAGTAAAATTCAGTGGCTGGGATTCAGTACAATTTTTGTCAACCAAATTTCACTCACGAGACTTAGGTCAACACTAGGCTATGGTAGAAGGTGCTTTCCGAAGGCATTACGCCATAGACTTGAACTTGAGGACATGTGATAGTCAAGCAGACTTCATCACCACAGTTCAGTGTTGAATAAATAATCTCCTAAGATGAGAATGCAATAATCTCAGCCAACGAGTAAGCCATGATGAGTTGGGTGTCATTTACTAGGAATATTTTTCTGATCCAGTTGGATTTGTGCTGAAATACCGAAATGCTTCACTAATTAAATGCAAGTGGTGCATCACGCTGCATTCGGCACATTGTGAAAACGATACTTTTATTTCTATATGCATGTGGCACATGAAGCAATATGTACTCACACACACACACTCACACACATATACAAAAATTCCTGTGTGTATGTTTATACATGCATACATAGGCATACACACATGCATTTACATACATATACATACACACACACACACACACACACACACACACATGTATATATTTTTATTTATACATATATGTATACATATGTGCTTCCATACATACATATATATGTATGTGTGTGTGTGTGTATATATATATATATATATATATATATATATATACACATATGTAATATATATAAATTTATATATATATATATATATATATATATGTATACATGCATATGTAATATATATATATATATATATATACAAACACATATATATAATATATGTATATTTTATATATATATATATATATGTATGTACACTCACAATCACATGCATGCACACACACAAACATATATATAGACA
>NC_069003.1:30928758-30930695 GCF_001194135.2 Octopus bimaculoides
GAGGAGAGAGAATGAGCTGCTAATGCATGTATGTGAGTGTGAGTGTGTGTGTGTGTGTGTGTGTGTGTGTGTGTGTGTATGTATGTGTGAGGGGGTGTGTATCTGTGAGTATGCGTGTGTGTATGTATGTATGTGTGTAAGTGTGTGTATATACAAACAGAAGTATGGTTACAACAAGTACTAGAGCTGATGCCACCACCACCACATCTACCCCCACCACCACCACAGCTGTTACTACTACTACTACTACTACTACTACGACTACTACTACTACTATTACTACTACTACTACTACTATTAGCGTTGCTGCTGCTGGTTTGGATCTTTTGAATCTGGCAATCTTCAGATTTGGCCAATACCAGACCATGGAAAAGTGCCAGAAAACAGAAATAAGTCCCTAAGTCCCTACGTAAATTATGTCTTGCCTTTTTGTTTTGCACACATTCATATATATATGTGTGTGTGTGTGTGTGTTTGTGTGTGTGTGTGTGTGTGCATACATATATATGCAAGTTACTTGGTGATCCTGCCGGTGCTGGTACCATGCTAGAAGCATCCAGTCTACACTGCAAAATGGTTGGCATTTGGAAGGGCATCCAGCTGTAAAAATCATGCCAAAAACTGACCTTATCTGTGCTAGTGAGGTCCACTCTGCAGAGTGGTTGGTTTTAGGAAGAGCACATCTGAGTTTTGTTTTTGATCAATATAACATCAAACACCATATATAAACATACATATATAATTACCTACAAACAAACTCTTTCTCACACACAAAGACAAACAGAAAGACATATAAACAAAGAGGGCATACATACATTATTATTATTATTATTTTATGTTTGACTTTTGCTTTGCATTTATACAAGTTGGATCCAAGTCTCACCCAGAGACCTCAAGAGAAAACAAGTTAGAAGTTCATGTAGGTGTTATGCCTAGGGTACCATATATTTGGATTTGTACAGTGTTGTTCTAGAGAATGTTTTAAAATTTGAGATCACATAGACAGTATTTTACGTAGGATATGGGCAGTTCCCATGAGCACTATCTTTTGAACTTCAGCCATTTTGGAGTTTCCTAGTATCTGAGCTAGGTATCTGGTATCAGCTAGGTATCTGGTATCTGGTATCAGCCCGTATTATTATTATTATTATTATTATTATCATTATTATTATTATTATTATTATTATTATTATTATTATTATCATTATTAATATTATTATCATTATTATTAAGGTGGCAAGCCGGCAGAATCATTAGCATGCCAGGCAAAATGCTTAGCGGTATTTCGTCTGTTGCTATGTTCTGAGTTCAAATTCTGCCCAGGTCAACTTTGCCGTTCATCCTTTCGGGGTCGATAAATTAAGTACCAGTTGCATACTGAGGTTGATCTAATTGACTGGCCCCTTCCCCCCCCCAAATTTCAGGCCTTGTGCCTAGTGTAGAAAAGATTATTATCATAATCATTATTATTATTTAGGTTGTGAGCTGGCAGAATTGTTAGCATGCCAGGCGAAATGCTTAGAGGTATTTTGTCTGTCTTTACATTCTGAGTTCAAATTCCACCAAGGTCGACTTTGCCTTACGTTCTTTTGGGGTCGATGAGATAAGTACCAGTTGTGCACTGGGGTCAATGTAATTGACTATCCCCCTCCCCACAAAATTTCAGGCCTTGTACCTATAGTAGAAAGGATTATTATTATTATTATTATTATTATTATTATTATTATTCAAAGCAGTTTGATTTGGTCCTATACAACTTGAAGTTTCATAGGCTTCTTACAAAAGCTTAGCTCATCAAGCACAGTGGTTTCTGTAAGGAGCTTATGAAAGTTTAAGCTGTACAGGGCTGTATCAAACTGTTTTAAATAATAAAATATATAATCCTACTAAATGTGCTATGTGTGTCTTTCTTCCATTTATCCACTCACCATATATAT
>NC_069003.1:30934278-30939623 GCF_001194135.2 Octopus bimaculoides
AGGTTAGAAATTTTGGGGGAGTGGAGTGGGCTAGTCAATTACATTGATTCCCAGTCTGTAACTGGTACTTATTTAATTAAACCCCGAAAGGATGAAAGGCAAAGTCAACCTTGGTGGAATTTGAACTCAGAACTTAAAGATGGATGAAATAAATCAATCCTAGTACTTATGTCAAAGTAATGGTGGGAAGGTAAACACAAGCATACACACACACACACACACACACACACACACACACACACATGATGGGCTTCTTTCAGTTCTGTCTAGCAAATCCACTCACAAGGCTTTGTTCAACCTGGAGCTATAGGAGAAGTCTCTTGCCCAAGCTGCCATGCAGTAAGACTGAACCCAGAACCATGTGGTTGGAGGAGCAAACTTTTGACCACACAGATATAGAAGTAAACTTAAAACACCACCCATCTGCATCATCATGGATAATCTCCATTCTAGAGATTAAGGGATAAGGAAGAATATTGCTAAAAGAAGGAAGAATAAGGAAAGAAAAAAAATATATATAAAAAAAGAGAAGTTTTATAATTTGCTTGGAACAAAGATTTATTTATTTTCTTCTTAATTTCTGTTTTAGCTTGTGCAGATCAGATCAAAAGAGATATTTTAACAGACACACATGCCAGAAAAAAACTTCTAAAGAAAGAAGCCAAGACAATTTGAAAAAGCTGATAACTGCTAATGATTATTATCATTATTATCATTATTATCATTATTATTATTATTATTATTATTATGAAAAAAGAAAAATCAATGAACAAAATCACTTTGAAAGATAAGCTGCAAAATTCTTTGTTGTTGCTAGAGCTAAAATGTAACTCTTACCCTTATCATAGTTTCAACTGAAGCAAAATACTTGCTCCACCAATCTAAGCTTTCCAAGTCTGGTTCTTCTTCATCGATGCCAGCTTTGCGCCGTCTTTTGTTCTCGGCTGTTTTCTGTTCTTTTCTGTCCATCTGTCGAGTAGAAGTGAAAATATCAAAAATTACAGACATTAAACGACGTGATTAACAACGAGTATATAGAACTATTGATTTCTTTTCATTAATTGTACTCAAGTAAGGCCAGAAGTATGATCAAGTGAATTAACCCTCGTATACATGGTAATTAAAAAAAATCCCTTTAAGATTCTAGAAACCAGTAAACAACAGGGGTCAGGTCAGATGAGGTTGGTTCCTTTCAAACCTTCCCTTGCATTTCCCATGTGTTGTTTTTCTTTTGGTCACTTTCTCTCTCTCTCCTTCTCCTGCTTTTTTTCCAATCTCTTTTCCTCCTATCTCTCTCTTCTCTGGACTCTCCTATGTGTACCCTCCAATGGACTGTCTTTCCATTCAGGAGGATTGTTGACCTGCCTACATAGTCAGTGGCATCATTCAAAAGTTACAATAATGCGAGGAAATGCATTGTGACCAGTGAGGTATAACAACATCCAATAATCTGGTTGATAAAAAGAATTTGCTTTGAATATGAACAGTTGTAACATTGCTGAGAGCAAGTCATCTCAGAGGTTTAGACACAGAAAACTGAGGATTTGAATCCACATACTTACAGCATCAATTGTGATCATTTGGTCTCTGGAAATAAGGGGCTGTTTTTCATCAATGTTTATAGCAACATCTTCAGATTTTTGGGAATATTCCGAAACAACTTTAGGAGCATCAAGATCTCTTCCTACAAAAACAAAACAAAATAGAAAAAAATAAAATAAAATAAAGTTAGTTAAGTAAAAAAATTAAAGAAAAATAAACAAAAGATGTTGTTTTAAATAATGCAAGAAATTATTTAATAAACTAAAAAAAAGTATCCAGTCCACATTGTAAAGTGGTGGGCATTTGGAAGGGCATCCAGCTGTGAAAACTACACCAAAACTGACCTCGCTTGTGCTGGTGCCATGTTGGCTGGTCTGCAAAAATGCAATTGAGATGGGAAGACAATTTGGAAGCTCACTGTGCAGTAAAGTTTCATGTTAAACCGGGCAAAAAAAACTACAGAAACTTCTGAGATGCTCCAGGCCTCTTCTTGAAGAAACTACCTTTGCCTGACCAAAGGAAATGGTAGGTGTCTTAAACAGTGGGTTGTAGTGGTGGGATCGATGATAGCAGGGGAAGAATTGGCATCAGAAAGAAGCAAAAAAACTTACCGGGAAACAGCTTTTTCAAAGCATCTTTTGCTCTTTTAGTCGTAGGAACGTACATAAATTTGGATAAAGATTTGATTATATGACTTCCAACGAGTACAAATCTCCCAAAACTGCGGCAGTCCACACAGCGTATAGTGATTGGTGGACAGTAAAGTTCATTTTCTGGTAGTTCCTAGATGTGAGAGAGTGTAAGTATGAATGAATTAGAGATAAAAATAATGCAAACACATATGACGGGCTGTTGGAAAGTTCCTGGCTTTAAGGGTATCACAAAAGGCCTGGTTAAAGATAAAGACCCAACCTTCTGAGTTCTTTTTACAGGGCTTAGCAAAAACTGAAGGATCACTGCAATAAGTGTGTGAATCTAAGAGGGGAATATGTTGAGTAAAATCATAATTAACTGATTCTCCTGTAGTTTCTTTTTCCCCAAAGCCAGAAACTTTTCAGCATGCCCTCGTACATACATACATTATATATATATATATATATATATATATATATATATGCATACATACACACACACACACACAACACACACACTCACACATACACACACACAACACACACACACACACACACACACACACATGGTGGGCTATTAGAAATGTAGAAACACACATACAGAACTGATGTAAAGACATTTAGAAATGAAAAAAAAAGGCACCGGAAGGTCAATGCCTATCCTGCACACATGCAATGATAAAAAATTTGATTTAATAAATGCATTCTTGAACGAATTCATATTTCAAAAAATGACATCAAGAGTTATTTCCACTGCTTATCATTTATGCATATGTAACAAAGAAAACAAAAAATGTTTGCCAGTTTTGAAGATAATCAAACCAAAATTTAATGAGTTTGAGCCACTCACCCAATGAGTATTTCTGCCGAATTTGGTGAAAATCCATTCAGCAGTTTTCCAGTAATTTTGCAAACACACAGACAGACAAACAAAGAAGAGTGACAACAATAACTCTGCTTTGCTTATGCACGCAGGGTTAATAAAAGGTTTTAAATAAATTAGCGTTTCTGCTAAAACACTTACAACATCGAAGAATTTAACTAAAATGCTGAAATTTGGGTTTTTCTTTGCATTAGCAATAACTGAAGATTGAAGGATATGTCCGGCACATTCTATATCAATACGGGGCCGGTCAACGTGTGTCAGTTGCAACCTCTTGAGATCTCTCACACCCCAGAAAAGAACCTGGAAAAGAAAGCAAATAAACAGTAAGGAATGAAATGAAATGGTAAATGGTTAACGTAAACGATGTGTTAAGTCAATGGATCTCAACCCCTTTGGATCCCCCCACAAGTCCTATTTTACTTTACTGGACCCGCCTAACCAAAAGAGAAGGAGATCAGATTTCTTACTTCAACTCTGTGTTTGCTGAGAATTGGCCGAATTCCTTTTGGCACTGGCATTAGTGTTCCCCGATCAGAATCCATTGCTTCAGGCATTTCCATTGGAGGTAGATCTTGTCCACTCACATCTCCAAATGGAGCAAGCTGAAAGATGAGTAAAAAGAGATTTTAGCATGCTACTTAAAATAAACAATGAAGCTAGAATCAAATTTTGATAAAGACATATGTATTGATATATTCATCTTGTTTTCGTTTTTATTAATTAATTTCTTTGCTTTTCAGGAATGGTTTCTTTGAAAAATTTCAGGAAAATTAAGAGAACATTAAAAAACAGCTTATGATAAATCTTAATAATTTTGGACACGATTAATAACTTTTTTTCCATATTTCTCACTAATGTTTACATACGTTTGAGACACACACACACATAATTTAAAGATCCAATAGAGGTATAATCAACAAAAATAGTACTACATCCAGTGAGAGATGAATATCAATTTAATACACAACTGAAAGAGCTACTAATAGTTTCATGCATTTGTGATACTTGAACACGTATGCCTAATACATAATACATACATGCATAGGCTCTGTATCTTAAAGCAATCTTTCAGGCCTGAAAGATTGCTTTAAGACACATGGCATACTTTATAAATATGCCTGTTCAAGTATCATAATAGCATGAAACTATTTAGTAGCTCTTTCAGTTGTGTATTTAAATTGATATATATATATATATATATATATATATATATATACACACATATACATATACACACACACATGTCTATATGTATGTGTGTGAAGTTAAGTAGTTTGCTTCCCAACCACCATGGTTTTGGGTTCAGTCCCTCTGCATGGCACTTTGAGCAAGTGTCTTCTACTATAGCTCTATGCTGACCAAAGTCTTGTGAGTAGATTTGGTAAACAGAAACTGGAAGGTTGTGTGTGTGTGTATGTGTGTGCGTGTGCGCATGTGTGATAACGTATGCATGTATATCTGTATGCATGTGTGCACATACAAGTGTGTGTATGTGTGTCTTTGAATATGTGTGTGTGTATATGTATGCATGTATATCTGTATGTATGTATGTATGTATGCATGCATGCATGCATACACACATTTACTCCAATGTTCCAAGCGGTTGCCATCCAATAAATCCCACTCTAAGACATTGGTTGACCTGAAGCTATAGCAGATGACACTTTCACATGGTGTCGCATCATAGGTGCAAACCAAACCCATGTGGCTGAGATGCAAATTTTTTAAGGCACACAAAATAACATTTGCTTTCAAACATTTCTACCAGGAAATGTAACAAAATTGAGGCTCCCTCATTTTGAAATAAAATAGTAAAATCTAAAAACCAAGAATAAATGTGCATCATTTTATAATATATAAAATTACTGTATGTGTGATTAAGAAGGGGGAAGAGATTATGAGGAAATAAATTTTTTAAAACGTGACAATTCTCAATGTAGAATACGAGAGAAGAGCAGTGATACAAGGTGGTATTAAAACATTCCCGGACTAATTATGTTTAATAAAAATAACTTATTTATTTAAGTTTTAATATAATATCCTTTAAAATAGTCACCTTGCACAGCAATACACCGGTTCCAACATTTCTGCCACTTTTGGAATCCGACCTGGAAGTCGTTTTCCATAAGTGAGTTGAGGACCTTTTGTGATTGACTCTGGATCTCGACAACATATTAAACGAATAACAATATGCTGTGTGACAAACATTGTCAACATGTGCTAATGAAGGAGCCTCCATAGTGGTCAATTATCTAGGTAGAAATAGCAGCCAAATCCCCCCCCCC
>NC_069003.1:30939682-30941769 GCF_001194135.2 Octopus bimaculoides
AGCAGGACGTAACAGACAGTGTAGTTCCTGATGTAAAAACAAAGGTGTGATAGTCATAAGCCTGCTTGACCAGTGCTGACCTGGTAGCTAAGCAATAACATCAATAACAACAACATTGACGACTGTATGTACAATTGAAGAAAACATTTGGGCATAATAACAAGGAATTGTGCCTTTTTTAAGAAATGTCACTGGAAGCAATATGAATTCCTGTATGAAATAATAGAAAAAAGCAGAAATAATGGTATGTATAGGTTTTGGTTTCATATAGATGTGAATTGCAATGAAGTAAGGAAAAAGTACTCAATACTGTAAGTAGAGTGAAATAGCAGATTTAAAGAAAAAAAAACAGTCTGTATGAGTTACTATTCAGAGTTTCTTAAGCAATTCATTAGGATATATGTATATGTATTTAAGTACATACAAACATCTGTGCCAGACACACACACACTTAAACTCCTGGAAAGAAGTGTTTAGTAAATGCCCCCATGAAAGTTGTTTCCTGTTGCAAGCTTGCACACACACACACACACACACACACACACACACACACACACACACACACACATTTAAACTCTTGAAAAGAAGTGAAATAAGTACCAGTTGTGCACCGAGGTCGATCGTATCAACTAGCCCCCTCCCCCAAAATGTCAGCCCTTGTGCCTAGAGTAGAAAGGGGTGGTGAGCTGGCAGAACTGTCAGCATGCTGGTCAAAATGCTTAGCCTCATTTCTTCTGGTTCTTTAATTTCAGAGACTAAATGGTGCTGAGGTCAGCTTTGCTTTGTCATCTTTTGAGGAACAATAAACAAAGTACCAATAGAGTACTTAAGTCGATATAATCTATTCAGCTCCCCCACCCAAAATTTCAGGCCTTGTGCTTTTAGTAGAAAGGATTACTATTATTAACTCTACCTTATGTATTGAGTACTTTTTCCTTTTGTTGAATGTATGTATATGTATATATATATATATATAGATAGATAGATAGATGTACATACACGAGGGAGTGCTTAAAAGTTCCTGGCTTTAAGGGTATTGTGAAAGGCCTGGCTGGAGGCCCCAACCCTCCAAGTTCTTTTTACAGGGCTTAGAAAAACTGAAGGACCGTTGCAGTAAGTGTGTGAATCTGAGAGGGGAATATATTGAATAAAATCATAATTGACCGATCCTCCTATATTTTCTTTTACTCAAAGCCAGAAACTTTTCAGTACACCCTTGTGTGTGTGCATATATATGTGTGTGTGTGTGTGTGTGTGTGTGTGTGTGTGTGTGTGTGTGTGTGTGTATAAACAGACAAGAAAGTAATATTTTGAACACATTATAGCCATGAAAACAGCAGAAAGATATATATATATATTTATATACTCCATGAAACAATGTGCAACAGAAGTGAATATATTCATTAAAACACAGCCGTGAGATGAAATCTGAAGAAGTGATTTGTAAAATGCAAAGTGAGCGAAAAATGTGGTAGAGTTAAGAATGAGAAATATTTCTGCAGGTGAACAATCGAACAATCAAAATGACAGCAGTTGGTAAAGCCATGTGGAGTACACAGTTGAAACTTATTAGCTTTGCTCTTTTTATCCCTCTACAACTGATAAAATAAAGTACCAGTCAAGTACTGGGATGGGGGTTGATAAAATTAATTATCTGAAGTATTAAAGTTAATATAATGAATATAATACCCTTCCCTGAAAATAGCTCACCTTGTACCTCAATTAGAAACAATTATTATTATTGTTATTATTATTATTATTATTATTATTATTATTATTATTATTATTATTATTATTATTATTATCATTATTATTATTATTATTATTATTATTATTATTTTATGTTTGACTTTTGTTTTGCATTTGTACAAGTTGGATCCAAGTCTCACCCAGAGACCTCAAGAGACAACAAGCTAGAAGTTCATGTAGGTGTTATGCCTAGGGTACCATATATTTGGATTTGTACATAGTGTTGTACTAGAGAATGTTTAAGAAACCATAAGAAAATTGTGTGTTTGTTTTAAAATTTGAGATCACATAGACAGTATTTTACGTAGGATATGGGCAGTTCCCATGAGCACTATCTT
>NC_069003.1:30942743-30943442 GCF_001194135.2 Octopus bimaculoides
ATATATATATATATATATATATATATATATATATATACATGACATATATATATTATATAATATATGTCACATATATATATATTATATATATATATTTGATATATATAATTTGATAAAGTATCATAACCAATAATAATAATAATAATAATAAAGTGGCCAGCAAGTTTAACCTATATAGGTAGAATATACAAATAAATAGAGTAGGGTACCAGAATAGCACTTGCTAGAAATAAGAGTTAACACTCCAAAACCATAAATTTCTTACTATTAAGAAATACACACAGTGAATGCAATGCATATAACAGAATAGGGCTCATTTCGTATAAACCACAAAGCAAGAAACAGATATCTTGGCATCAATTGATTTCAGCTTTTCTACCTAGTACTTAAGGGTCACTATCCAAGCTCACTGTATTTATCTATTTTGCAAAATATTCATCACATTGTGCCATGTGCATTTGTTCATCTGAATGCCCCCCACGGCATTTAAAAATTAACATAAAGTGAGTCAGTACAATATGAAATTTAATAAAGTATTATTATCATTATCATTATTATTATTATTATTATTATTATTATTATAAACAATAATAATAATAATAATAATAATAATAATAATAATAATAATAAAGTGGCCAGCAAGTTTAACCTATATAGGTAAAATATACACATGTGGTATTCAGATTCCCTACTTCATTT
>NC_069003.1:30944613-30948392 GCF_001194135.2 Octopus bimaculoides
ATATATATATATATATATATATATATATATATATATATATATATATATATATACATAGATATATATATGTATGTATATACATACACACACACATGCATGTATCAACCAATCTTACTCTCTTTCTTGCTCTAGCTGTCTATATATACATATGCATACACATGCATACATACCTATTTGTTCATGCATACATACAAACACACATAAATATAATATTACATACATATGCTGTATGCAAATGGTTAACTACTGTTTTATTGGTACACACAAATACATATATACATACATATATATATATATATGTACTTATATACATGTATGCATGTATGCATGTGTGTGTATATATATATATATATGTTTGTATGTATATATATATGTATGTATATATGCACATAAGTATATGTAAATATGAATAAATGTAGATGTATATATATATATATATATATATATATATATGAATGCTCATAAAGACAGATTTATATCATATTTAAAGGAACACACATATACAAACACATACACACCACACACTCAATTATATATGCACATATTCACATGTAGGTGCTTCAAAATCAATGCATAGATTACTGAAGAGAATATAAATATAGGAATATATTAATATATTGTATTCTAATGTTATCAAATACAGATGCCTGTGATATCTTTATTGAACATATCTTACATGTTTCTTTGTGTCTTAGCTTATAGTATTGTGCAAGAAAGTGCCAAGACAAGAGAGGTAGGAAGCCAGTAGAGACGAACAAAGATGAAAGAGGTATAAATGAAGAGTTAAGAGGAAGAACATAAGAAAGAGATAGCTAGATAGATTGACAGATAGATAGATAGATAGATGGATATATATATATATATATATATATATATATATATATATATATATATATATAGATATATATATATAGATAGATAGATAGATAGATAGATAGATAGATAGATAGATAGATAGAGTAGAGTAGAGTAGAGTAGATAGATAGATAGATAAATAGATAGATAGATAGACAGGCAGACAGACAGATAGATAGAGAGTGAGACAGAGAGAGTGAGACAGAGGGAGTGAGACGGAAAAGGAACAGGAGAGTAAAGAAGATTAGGAGGAAAAGCAGTAGTAGTAGTAGTAGTAGATGAAGAAGGTGGGGAAGACAAAAGAGCAGAAGTAGGAGGTTTGACGAAGTAATAGAATAAGGCAAAGAAGGAGAAAGAAGTGGAAGAAGAGGTGGAACACTGGAGAGAAAAAAAAAAAAGAAGAAAGTGAAGAAGAAATAGAAGAAAAAAGTCAAAGCATCAGCAAAGAGATTATAGGATGCTCAACTAATAAAATGCCTGAGTTTGAAATAAAGGAAGCAAGGACTTTTGGCAGCAAGAACAAAGTTGTTAGTTATACCCGCAATCTCTTCTTGGCATACTGTGGTATTTCGTGGGCAAGCCTTAAATCTTTTTCATCGAATGGATGCTTTAGATGAAGGGAAAACACAGACAAGAAATAAAAGAAAAGAAAGAAAATAATGATAGTAATAATAATAATAATAATAATAATAATAATAATTGACCGGAAAGAAAACAGAATGACCGAAAGAATTAAAACACTGTTTAAACAAGATTTTCTCTTTAAGGAAAATTTATGGGTTTTTTTCCCCCATCACTTGAATAAAGACGATGCTTGTATAAAAGGAGGGAACACTTAACAGATAAATGTTGTATACATTGTTCTTATTAAATATATTAATATTAATTTCTAATTTTCTAATTTTCATGTAAATGACATAATTTAATATAATTTGTATCTAAACTGCATCATTTTTCCTATGCCATATATGTACATTTACTTAGTGACTCGTCTATCGCTACTTTAATAAGTATAACAAATTTGATGTAGTTCTGATGAGGTCATAATAAAGCTGGAACATGTTTAGGGTTGTCCTCAATATTTTCCAAGAAAATGAAAATAACTTTGTTCAATTAATTTGTATCCAAATGATACAATTTTTCCTATGCTCTGTGTGTACATTTACTTAGTGGCTCTTCTATCACTACTTTAATAAGTACAAAAAACTTGATGCAATACTGATGAGGTCATAATAAAACTGAAACATTTAGGGTTGTCCGCAACATTTTCCAAGAAAGTGAACATGACATCATTCAATTAATTTGCCTCTAAACTGTATCATTTTCCCCATGCCATCCTCCATGATATGTACCTCTACTTGTCAGGAATGATAGTAGGACAGGCAGATGCGTCTTACTGAAGAAGGGATACATGGCTACACCTCACATTATATAAGAGCAGATGGGTATAGTTGGGAAAATAAAGATGCTGGTGAAGAATGTCAGGGCATACCCTCAAGGTACAAAAAGGTGAGTATAAGAGAGTATGAAAAGAGGATCAGTAAGGGTGGGTGTATAGGTTCATAGGAGTGTGAGAAAAAAGCGACAGAGGTTAAAGATGGTTTAGAGGTTAATGTAGTGAATCATATACAAGGGTGAAGGTACGGTTGATAGTAAATATCAGTGTGGAAGAGAAGGTAAAGGGAATAGCTTGGGAATGAGGAGGTGATAAGTGGCAGTACAGGTAGGGTGGACAGCAGCTGTTAGAACAGCAGTATTGTATTATATATGAGCATGATATGAAGACGATTATTGCATTGTCTACTTTGAAAAAGATGGGGGTGACAAAAATAATGATAACGGAATCTTCCATTGTAGAGGATGTACAAGCATTCAGATTTTGTGGAATGATCTACACAAATGCCTTGTTTATAGTGATCAAATTGACA
Source organism: Octopus bimaculoides (assembly GCF_001194135.2). Lineage (NCBI taxonomy): Eukaryota > Metazoa > Mollusca > Cephalopoda > Octopoda > Octopodidae > Octopus > Octopus bimaculoides. The sequence goes on from NC_069003.1 coordinate 30,947,397, forward strand.
TCAAATTGACATTGCTTATACAGAAATGGTGATATAAAAAGTTTATAACAGGTTCTAATTTAAATACTTAGAGTTGTAGAATAATATAGTAGATAGAAGAGTGATGGAGGAATGGGTGATAGGGAGACATATTGTGTTGAAAAACATAATATACTTCAGAGCTAGACGAAACAAAGTGGCCCTGGAAGTGACTGTGAGAGCAACGAGTGCACATTTCATTACTTTTGTAGCTTGTCAATGTTACACACTGAAACAGGATCAAATCAGTCAGTTTGAAGTATATAGAGACAATGTATAAACTATACACTGATTTGCAAAGACACCACAAGGGCTGAATGAAATTCAAATAATGACTACAAGCAGCCCTATAATAAAACTGTTACCTATAAAATATACCTAATGTATATATGTTACTGCAAAATCAGAGGCTGCTGTTTTCATCTGGGTAGAACAATCACTTTATATGCATACTGTGTTAAGAAAAACTATATGAACAATATACTTCAAAGCTAGACTAGATGTATATATTATGTAAGCATTATGTGTATATATATGGTGTATCTATGGTGTGTGCATTATATGTATTGGACATGTGTTAACATAATAGGTAATCTAAGAGATATCTTTGACAATATATAAAGCTAATTCACTTATTATTGTAATTATATTATTTTCCCAAATTATTTACTTAGAGAATTACTGAAAAAGCAAATTTGTTCAGCATCACATGATTACTGCCTAAATTTAATTAGCCAATAATTTTTTTAAAAAAATAAATAAAATAAAAATAAATAAAATTTAAAAAATGAATGAAATAAAAGTAAAAATAAAAAATTAATCACTCTATTACAACTACTACTACTACTACTACTACTACTACTACTACTACTACTACTACTACTACTACAACAATTATTATTACTATTATCATTATTATTACTACCATTATCATCATTATCATTATTATCGTCATTAATATTATTTTCATTATTATTA
>NC_069003.1:30948402-30954046 GCF_001194135.2 Octopus bimaculoides
TTATTATTATTATTATTATTATTATTATTATTATTACATATTTGAAATTTTTTTTTGCATCTCATTTGCAACATCTCATTCAAAAAAACTTCCAATTCCAACAAAAGAAACAAAATGAGAAAGAAAGAAAAAAAAAAAATTTTTCTCGTGCTTAATTTTTAAACATCAGTATAAAAATAATACAATTTGACGGAGTTATGATGCTCACCTGTAAGAGTTCAAATGCAGCCAGTAATTCTCCAGCATGGTCAGATCCACGGTATATGTCCCACCATTCAAGTTTTGGAGGAAATTTTGGTTTACAGTATTTCTCATTGTACATTTTCACAACAGGTTTTGCAATAGCTCGACCAATAAATTCGGCTTTTCCCTGTGGGTAATACACATAATAGAACAATATTTACTCATGACATAACTATCATCATTATTATTATTATTATTATTATTATTATTATTATTATTATTATTATTATTATTATCATTATTATTAGCAGTAGTAATAGTAGAGAGAAGGAGAAACAGAATAGTTTAGCAGTATGAAATACAAAAAACAGAGTGGAAAAGAGAAATATAATAAAATACAAATCTAAGTCATGAATATATGCATGTGTGTAGATCGATAGTAACATTTTCCTTTTATGGCAAAATATGCACCTAATTCATTAAAATTATGACAGTTACTCTAATTATTATGCATAAAATGCAAAATATATATTTTTTTTTGTAGATTAGGTAGGCATAATTCATCCCTGCTTTTCAATCTCAGTATTAAAGCTATGCATAGTACTGCTGTAGTACACATGCTGTGTACATTCCAACACACCATTTTCTTTAAGTGCTATAAAGGCAGAAATAAATCTGCCTTCAACTCAGTCACAAGCCTGTGTTTCGCTTATTTTTTGTGTGTTTTCCTACATAAATGTCACCAACTGCCTACTCTGAGTAATTACTGACAACACATGCCTGATTTATATATATACAACGGGCTTCTTTCAGTTTCCATCTTCCAAATCCATCTACAAGTCTTTGGTTGGTCCAGGGCTATAGTAGAAGATATTTGCCCAAGGTGCCACAGAGTGGGACTGAACTTGGAACCATGTAGTTGAGAAGCAAGCTTCTTACTTACACAGCCACACCTTGTGTTTGTTTATCCAATTAGGTTTATCTGATATGTTTAATTAATAAGCTTCTTGTATTTTTAAAACAACACAATGTGGGGAAGCAATTTTTATTCGTGTTTACTTTTGAAAAAAAAAAAACCTACAACAAACCAGCAACAAAATAATACTTATCACAGCTTTGCCGCTAAATGTTGCAGCCATTTGATCAAAGCAACCGATAACTGGTGTAAATGATATGATAACATTTAATGATGAGAAGCTAGAGATGAAAGGAAAGAAAGTCATGTTCAAGAAGAAGGGAGATGTTTATTTGGCTGCTGATTAAAATGTTTCAACAACCAACAATCTTCTTTTCATTGTCTGTGTATCTAGTTTGAAGCTGTCGTAGACTTATGTTTGAGATTCTTTATACATCTTCCTGTTGTGATTTGTTACAGTAAACAGATTTCATCTTTGCTCCCAGCTTAATTTTATTTGTTGTCAGTATGGGTTTCCATACAGATCCCATTGGTGCTGGTACCATACAGATTCCATACAGATCTATTGGTGCTGGTACTATGTAAAAAGCGCCTGTGCTGGTGCCACATAAAAAGTGTCTGCTGCTGCTGTTGCCACGCAAAATGCACCTGTGTTGGTACCGCATAGAAAACATTTGTGCTGGTGCCACATAAAAAGCAGCTGTGTGGATGCCACACAAAAAAGCACTTGTGCCAGTGCCACGTAATAAGCACCTGTGCTAGTGCCATGTGTGTGTGTGTGTGTGTGTGTGTGTGTGTGTGTGTGTTTGTGCCTCTTCTTTCATATATGTGTGTGTGTATGTATGTGCATGTCTATGTGTTTGTGCCTCTCCCTACAACCACTCGACAACCAGTGTTGGTTTGTTTGCATCCCGATAACTTGTTGGTTCAGCAAAAGAAACCAATATAATAAGACCTGACTTAGAATAAGTACTGGTGTCAATTTGTTTGATTAAACCTTTGAAGGCAGTACCCCAGCATGGCCACAGTCTAACAGCTGAAACACACAAAAGATAAAAGATATTCACCACAAGCACACATGACAGGAAGAATACAACTGCATTGCACTTACTACTTTGTCCTGGTCAAATATTTCAATGACAATAGCAGGAGGATCTTCCGAAATCTGGTCCATTTGTCCGTACATAGCAAGTTCATTAATGATCAACAATTCGTCCCATGTAGGGCTAAGAGTTTCCTCTATGACTTGTGTCATCACACATTGGTCACCAAATATCACACGTGCAAATGGGTCTGAGAGGCCAGTGGCGTCAGAAGCAATCAAACTTCGAGCTTGATACATGTGAGAGCGAAGCTGGAATATTTGCTTTTCTGTCATAAAAAATTAGAAAAAAAAACAATTATATGATGATGACGACGACGATGATGATGGCAATATATATATATAAATATGTGTAGAAAGCTGAAAAGGAACACATGAGTTGATATATAAGGAAAAAAATTAAGGTAGAAAATGCTAAAATAATTTTATAAAAATCATTTCAGTACCGGTTTCAGTCAATGAGACTTTTTCAACTGTAAGTGTATATAAATATATATATATATATATATATATATATATATATATATATATATATAAGCATATTAAGAGTAAGAATTATTTAAAATAATAATTCTTACCAGTGGCCAGCATGCATAAAAAAAGTTGTCCGTAGACTGGTCTTTTAAATTTTTTCCATATTGTCTTGCCTGCTTACATCCGACGTGCTATGTATGAAAATGTATTTCTCGTAGTTTGAAGATCTGACATCTTCTTTCAGCAAGCAAAGAAGCCACTTAGTGTATAATTGCCTATGGTTATACACACTTATATATATATATATATATACATGTATATATCGCTGCCAAGTTAAGTAAATTTGCAGTCATCCAAGCTAAGTAAAATCGCTGTTATCTGTATATATGAGCTTGACCTTTACAGGTGCCAGTGCCACATAAAATGCACCTGTGCCGGTGGCACAGGAAGACCACTCAGTACACTCTGTAAAGTGGTTGGCATTAGGAAGGGTATCCAACTATAGAAACCATGCCACAACAGACAACTGGAGTCTGGACAGATCCTTTTGGGGTCGATAAATTAAGTACCAGTTGTGTACTGGAGTCAATCTGATTGACTGGCCCTCTCCCCCAAAATTTCAGGCCTTGTGCTTATAATAGAAAGGTATATATGAACTCTGAAAATACAAGAACATGAACAAATCTTATTTTCTCATTTGATCCAATTTTCTTCCATTTTCGCATTCCTATCAACCCCCACAATGGTTATGCAAAAAAACATCAAAAAAAAATGAAAAGAAAGAAAAGGAGAACTAGAAGGGCAGAGAAGTCAGCTGACAACACCTTTTCTCCAAAGATTTCCCGAAGAAGGAATCTGAAGCCTGAAATATTGAAATACCAAGTAAAACCATCAAACTTGCAATGTTTTGGGACCTTGGAAATTTTTTTTAAAAAGTTGATGATATTTGAAAAAATAGAAATATAATAACCTTTGTAGATCAAAGATAATGGTGGCATCGAGTTCATTCGGTTCGCTTGTTTGATGACCTTGGTTTCTTCATAACCCTTTGGTAAGCCATTTAAAAAGTCCTTTTTGTGCTTTGAAAGTCCCAACCACAGATAGATCTGAAGTTTTGCCTGTATAGACCATCCAGCTTGACCACTCGCTTTTTTGCCTGGTAACTAAATAAAAAAAATAAACACAGAAGTGAATGATATAGCGAATTTCTCTTCAAAGAGAAATTGATAGTAATCACTATTTAAATCAGATACAAACTAGAAACTAGATGAAATGATCAGACGTATTTGCATGTCATGCATTAATCAGTGACATGTTGATCAAGTATTTGGTGTACACACGTGTACTTAAAAAATTATAGGACAAAATTTATGTAATTAGTCCACAGTTTATATTAATAAAAAAAAAAACAATTATGTTTTTTATTCATAATTGGTGGATTCATGGGATGAGATTATCATGCAACCCTTAAGTCATTCTGTACCTTCTGCTAATGATTAATAAAAAGTATATATATATTCTTTTTATTCTTTTACTTGTTTCAGGTCATTTGATAGTGGCCATGCTGGAGCACTGCCTTGAAGGGTTTTAGTCAAACAAATCAAACCCAGAACTTATTTCTCAAGCCTAGAACCTATTCCATCCATCTTTTTTGCCGAACTGCTAAGTTACGAAGATGTAAGAACATACACATACACACACACACACACACAAATAAAGTTGACACTGGTAAACTTACCCTTAAAAATAACGTGTGCATTTTGCCACAGTCTTTCCCTTTTTCTTCGTCAACTATAGAATAAATGATGGCTTCTGCAGGAATGCGTTGATAGGCTACTCTTTTGCTACCACTGATCATCCAGATGAACACATCAGGCAAGGCATGTTGAGGCTGGAAAATTTAAGAGAGAAAACATGAAATAATAATAATAATAATAATAATAATAATAGTAATAATAATAATAATAATAATAATAATGATGATAATAATAACAATAATAATAAATTAGTCCTTTCTACTAAGGGCGCAAGGCCTGAAATTAGGTGGGAGGGGTCGAGTCGAATACATTGACCCCAGTGCATTACTGGCACTTATTTCATCATCCCTGGAAGGGATGAAAGGCAAAGTTAACCTCGGGAGAATTTGAACCCAGAACGTAAAAACGGATGAAATGCCACTGAGCATTTTGCCTGGTGAGCTAACGGTTCTGCCAGCTCACTGCCTCAATAATAATAATAATAATAATAATAATAATAGCAAAAAACAGAAGAGTGCCATAGTCATCAAGTGAATGATATTTCGACATCTCGTGTGTCTTCCACAGTTTCAAAAAATAAACATGCCAATCTACTTCATTTTGGTTAGATGTTGAAGTGATCACAGAAGTATGTGAGATGAAGTGCTTTGCTCAAGAACACAATTCACCACCCAGTCTGAGAATCAAACCTGCAATCATCTGATCACGAGGGCAACACACTAACCACTAAGCCATACACCCTCACAACATCTGCAAACAATAGTAACAATAATAAAAAATAACAAAAAAAAAAAGGAAAACTGCTCACCTCTTCAACTAACTTTTGTAACTTCTGTAAATACATTGTTGTTGATCGTAATTTTTCCTTCATATTTCCTTTGGTCACAGTTGCTTTTATAGTCCGGGCCATCGTAGACATTTGGTCCTGTAGAAAAGAAATTGATAGCATTTGCTTTGTTAAGATCTTATCTTTCTATGAAATACATTCCTTCTACACTTTCTAATAACAGTGAAATTTAGAATGGTGGGTTAGACTTGGGGGACAAACACAGACACACAAATACACACACATGTATATATATATATGTTTTGCCTATGTGAGTTGCGGGTAACTGCTATCTGTTGGAGTTTCAGCATTTTTAGCTGCTATTTCTGAACTTCGGTATGTGGTGAAGCAACCTGTTGCTGATCCCTTAATTTTGTTTATATATA
>NC_069003.1:30954084-30959475 GCF_001194135.2 Octopus bimaculoides
ATATATATATATATATATATATATATATATATACACGACAGGCTTCTTTCAGTTTCCGTCTACCAAATCCACTCTCAAGGCTTTGGTCAGCCCGAGGGTATAGCAGGAGACACTTACCCAAGGTGCCACACAGTGGGACTGAACCTGGAACCATGTGGCTGGGAAGCAAGCTTCTTAAGCTACTAAATAAAGCAGTCAGCTCTCTCGAATTCCCCGCTATCGTTTTGCAAAAGGGGAAGAGACTTTGTATAATATAATCCTAGATATTCTATGACTGAATAAAAACAAAAAAAATGGCTTCAGTAGACAGAAAGCTGGACTCAACCTTGCTGTGTGTGTATGTGCATGTGTATGTGTGTATGCCTGTATAGGTGTATGCGTGCGTGCACATGTTTGTCTATGTCGGAGTTCATATTAATCAGATTTGAAACCAGGTGGAATGATTTTGATCGCTGGTCTGCTTGATCAAGCTAAAACAACAACAACAACGACAACAACAAAAACACACAGCAACAACCAAACGAAGAAGTCTCTAACAAAAACTAGGAATTCTAACTATATTCACTTACGTCCTTGCTACTGTTACTACTACTACTACTACTACTACTACTACTACTACTACTACTATTACTACTATTATTATTATTATTATCATTATCATCACCATTATCATCGTCATTGTTGTCATTGTTATTTATATTATTATTATTATTATTATTATCATCATCATCATCATTATTATTATTATTATTATTATCATTATTATTATTATTATTATTATTATTATTATTATTATTATTATTATTATTATTATCATCACTATCATCATTGTTGTTGTTATTTATATTATTATCATTATTATTATTTTTATTATTATTATCATTATTATTATTTTTATTATTATCATTGTTGTTGTTATTATTATTATTATCATTATTATTATCATCACCATCATCATCATAACTGTTGTTGTTATTTATATTATTATCATTATTATTATTATCAGTATTATTATCATCATTATTATTATTTTTATTAATATCATTGTTGCTGTTGTTATTATTATTATTATTCGTATTATCATCATCATTATTTTATTTTTATTAATATCATTGTTGTTGTTGTTATTATTATTATTATCATTATTATTGTTATTATTGATTGTCTCCCTGTCTGCCACTGTTTCCACCAAGTCAAGCTTGACTGAATGAACCCGTGATCAAAGGCATTCCGACCAAAAACCAGGTCTCCAAGACATGTCTCATTCTTTGATTGCACTGTAATGGTCTTACTTACTATTTCCCTGACCAAAAGCTTGTATCGTTCTTTGTCCAGTTTGGTCTTACTAAACGACCCTCCACTCCCAGAGCTTTTCACCAATGTAATATATTTGGAGCAGCCAAGACCTAATTCTTCCAATACACCTCGTAATCGTCTCTCTGGGAACGGTAGTTCTTGATTAATTAAATCTTGTACTTCGTTGATACCATTCTCCTGAATATTGAAGAACAAGAAGAAGAGGAAAAGGAAACAAAAAGACAATTAGAAAAAGATTAATGAGGGTAAAAATATATTTTGTTGTGTATCAGTCGGGTTGTTATGCCAATAAGTGTTTCACATTTTGTCACAGGGCCAGTCGTTCATATTTTGAGGGGAGGGGGAAGTTGGTTACCCCGATATTTTATCGGTATTTATTTTATTGACCTTGAAAGGACGATGGGCTAAGTTGACCCTGACAGAATTTGAACTCAGAATGTAGTTGTTTCAAATTTTGGCTCAGGGCTAGCAATTTTTGAGGGGAGGGGTAAGTCTATGACAATTACGCTAGTACCTGATTGATACTTATTTCATTGACCCCCAGAAGGACAAAAAGGTAAAGTTGACCTTGGCAGGATTTGAACTCAGAACAAAAGCAATGGCTGAAATGTCAGTCAGGTCATTATACCAATAACTGTTCCAAATTTTGGCACAGGTCCAGCAATTTTTGAGGGGAGGGGGAACTCAATAATATCAACCCTAGTACCTGATCGGGATTTAATTTATCGACCCCAAAAGGACAAAAGGCAAAGCTGCCCTTGGCAGGATTTGAACTCAGAACATAAACGCAAGTGAAATATCAGTCGAATCATTAAACCTATAATTATTTCAAATTTAAGCACAGGTCCTGTAATTTTTGAGGGGAGGGGGAAATCGATTACACTGATCCCAGTACTTGACTGATACTGAATTTATTGACCCTGAAAGGATAAAAGGCAAACTTAACCTTGGTGGAATTTGAACTCAGAACATTTCGCCCGGCATGCTTACGTTTCTGCCAGCTCACTGCAACTGCCTTTGTCATGCAAATCATAAACACACACTGGTTCTCTTTCCTTTCTTTATTTTTATTAGTCAAGTCATTAATATTTAACCAATTAACTAATTGATTGTTTCATTAATTGTTGTGTTAATCAATCAATCAATGAACAAAGGTTTGTTGAAGTCCCTTCATTGCCACCCACAACCTCTTGAATTACATGCCCTCTCTGCTCCGGGTCTTATTCCAGACAGACCTGTAGCAGATCTGGAGAAGAGAGGATATGGGATATGTCATTGAAGAGGTCAAGAACGGCACCAAAAGGGCTTTGACAAAACGTAGCTGATTAATTAATTAACTCACTGAATGGCTAATCAAACAATCGATTAGTTAACTGATTAAATGTTAGCAAACTGACAAATATAAAGATATATAACAGAAGTGAAATAAAAGCAGTGTGTGTGTTTATTATTGGCATAATGACCCTACTGAGAGAGAACAAAAATATGCTTCAAATCATGGATTTAACATAAAGAAAAACTGTAAGTCAAATGCAAAAATAGTGGTGATGGGGGTGGTGAGGCAATGATGATGATCCTGATGATGATGTTGATGGTGATGATGATGACACTGATGATGATGATGACGATGGTGATGATGATGATCAAAGGATAATGGTAGTGATGACGATGACAACAATGATTATGATGATGAATGATGGTGGTGGTGGCAATGTTGATGACAACAACAATGATGATGATGAATGATGATGATAGTGATGATGATGATGGTGACAATGTTGATGACAACAACAATGATGATGATGATGGAATGATGATGATGATGATGGTGATGATGATGGTGATGATGATGGTTATGATGACAATGGTGAGGATGATGATGATGATGATATTAACAATGATGATCATGATGTTGACTGTAATATTGGTGCTGGTGATGATTATCATGATGATGATGATGATGATGATGATGACAATGGTGATTTATGGTTGAGCAGGAACATTCGATTAAGTTAAAGAAAGAAGCAGACCAGAAAATATTACCAATTTAACAATTATCTTCTGGAGTATATTACTATTGTACATTCTGCGCCTGTGGTCTTCGAAGAAATCTTTGATGTACACACACGGTTTTTCTTCGTAGTAAGGCATTATGTAGTAGATTTTGTCTTTGGTCACTGGCTTAATTGGTGACGTCGTGCTCTGCCATTGTGGTATTTCAGCTGCAGCGTTCTGGTCCACAGATTTGTCTTCTTCAGATTCCCCTGTTTCTTCACTGCTGTCGCCGTCTCGATTGGTTGGTGGGTTGTAACCATCTAAAACATTTCCAGCATTCCCTGTAATCAAAGATCAATAAAGGTTTTTTTGGAATACAGTCATTGAGGGTTTGATACTCTGTAGCCCCGACACCCCAGTTTTTTCTTTTTTTCTTTTTGGGACTTTGTCAAGAGGGACAGCAGTACCTGTAACCCTTAACAAGACCTCTGAGACAGGTGGGTGGTACGGAGATACCTTTGGCACTCTTCCAGTAACTTCAAGGTAGGTGGGGCTCTGAAATCTTGTAAGGCAATTTAACTAGAAGGTCACACCCACTGTAAAATCTACAGTTTGATGGTCATCATAGCTGTCTTAGCCTACTACCACTTATCATCATCATCATCATCATCAAAATAATCATCATTTAACGTCCATTGTCCATGCTGGTATGGGTTGGACGGTTTGACTGGGCTGGCATGGTGGAAGGCTGCATCAGACTCCAGTCAGATTTGGCATGGTTTTCTACGGCTGGATGCCCTTCCTAACGCCAACCAGTTTGAGAGTGTAATGGGTGCTTTTACGTGCCACCGGCGTGGATGCCATTTGCATGACACCAGGGTGCATTTATGTGTCACCGGCACGGATGCCAATTTGTATGACACTGGTATCTGTCACAACTGTGATTCTGCTTGGCTTGATGGGTCTTCTTCTCAAGCACGACATAGTTAAAAAAAAAAGATGATAAATAAGTGCAGGCATGGCTGTATGGTAGGAAGCTTGCTTCCCAACCATATGGACCCACATGGCACCTTGGGCAAGTGTCTGCTACTATAGCCTCAGGCCAACCAAAGCCTTGCAGGTGGATTTGGTAAACGAAAACTGAAAGAAGCCCATCATATATATATATATTTATTTATGTATGTATATATCTGTATATATTTATGTGTATGCGTCTGTATTTTTGTGTTTGTCCCCCATCACCACTTGACAATGGTATTGGTGTGTTCACATTCCTGTAACTTAGCAATCTGGCAAAAGAGACTGATAAAATAAGTACTAGGCTTAAAAATAATAAACCCTGGGGTCAACTTGTTTAACTAAAACCTTTCAAGTGGTGCTCCAGCATGGCCGCAGTCAAATGACTGGAACAAGTAAAAGATTAAAAGAAAATATATTAAGAAAGAATTCTTAAATCTGAACAAGTTGTATTTTGAGGAATTTCTTATAAGAATTCTTCATTTTATTCTCAGAAAACCATCTTACCAATGCTCATTTCAAAATGAACTGGTTTTTCTCCAATTTTTTTGTCTATCATCGTTGCTTCTAAAATGGAACCAAACAAGAAGTATTCATCTTTCTTCCCTCCAGCACTCTGCAATACAAAAATAAAAATAAAATAAAACAGAATAAAAGGGGAAAAAGAATGGTAATAACAGACACAAATTATAGTTTTATTCTCTGTATTGCAAAGACATTGATTGTTTTATGTATTGATTTCAAATCTTGAGAAAAGGTTAGGAATTTCAGGGGAGGAGAGTGAGGTGATAACATCGAATTCAGTGTTCGACTGGTATTTATTCTATCAACCCTGAAGTGATGAAAGATAAAGTTGGCCTCCATGGAATTTGAACTCAGAACATAGCGATGGACAACATCCTGCTAAGCATTTTGCCTGGCATATTAACGATTCTTCCATCTCATCACCTTAACAAAAATCATCATCATCATTTAATGTCCGCCTTCCATGCTAGCATGGGTTGGACGATTTGACTGAGGACTGGTGAACCAGAAGGCTGCACCAAGCTCCAATCTGATCTG
>NC_069003.1:30959485-30960056 GCF_001194135.2 Octopus bimaculoides
GGACTGGTGAACCAGAAGGCTGCACCAAGCTCCAATCTGATCTGGCAGAGGTTCTACAGCTGGATGCCCTTCCTAACGCCAACCACTCCGAGAGTGTAGTCAGTGCGTTGATTTCAAATTTTGGCACAAGGGAGGAGGGGCTAGGTAGATTACATTGGCTACACTTGCACACACATCTACAGACACACATACATATACACACATCCACAAACACACACAATCTCTCAACTCCCACACACATATATACACACAAATTACACACACACTCATAAACACACATGCTTTCACACACTCACAAACACATATACACTCTCGTACACTTGCACACACACTCCTACAGACAACTCACAAACACACACACACAATCACACACACACACATACACACACACTTATGCACACATACAAATTATACACACACACACACACACATACACACACACTTATGCACACATACAAATTACACACACACACACACACATTCACTAACATACACTTTCTCACACACACACACACACACCTACAGACACGCTCACACACACACACACACCTACAGACACACTCACACACAC
>NC_069003.1:30960288-30963844 GCF_001194135.2 Octopus bimaculoides
CACACACACACACACACACACACACACACACACACACACACTTGCACAAATACCATTCATAAATTACACATGTGCATCAACTGCAGTGCTTACCTCTGGCAATGGATTGCATGTTTCAAGTTCCACCTGTGTAATAGTATCCATGTTGTCAACAATTTCTGCAGTCACAGCTACCAACAGGCGTCCACGATAAGAGACACCTTCTCCAAGACCATTATTCAGATATGTATGTTCACTTAGAATGCTGTAGTATCTCGTTGAACCATATAAATTGATCCACGAGGGACCGAATGTTGGCAAGAATCCTAGAAACAGAGAAAATCATGCAATGAATAAACAAAACCTGATATAACACACTGAAGTTTCTTTCCTCTAGGGGTTTTCTGTATAAATTAGAGCCAGCATTGAAAGTTACGACATTTCCTATACGAATATGTCTATGTAAACAATGCAATAATCATCATTGTCATCACCGTTTAACATCCGCTTTCCATGCTGGCATGGATTGGACAGTTTGACTGAGGACTGGCAAGCCAGGAGGCTGCACCAGGCTCCAATCTGATCTGGCAACCACTTTGAGAGTGTAGTGGGTGCTTTTTACATGGCACTGGCATGGGGGTTAGTCAGGTGGCACTGGTATAGACCACTCTTGAATGGTACCTTTTATGTGTCACTGGCATGGGAGCCAGTCAGGCGGCACTAGCATCGACCACACTCAATCGACCATTTCCCTGCTCACTACTATCAGGATGGAGATTGCTGTCTGCAAGTGCAAGCCCCTCGAGTCAGAATGGCTGTTCCAGCACATCTCCCTACTCCCCTCCAGGGCTGTGAAAAATATTTCTATATTGTAAGAGGCAAGATTCTTCGTTAATCCATTAGTAACAAAATTGATCAAAACAATGCATATATATACACTGCATAGATGGGGTTAATAGTCTTACAGCACCTCGATAAATAACAGCTGTTCCTAATGAAACACCTTATGACAACTGGTAATAGAATTCTGTAAATAATAACTGTTCCTAATGAGACACCTAAAGCTAATTGGAAATAGAATATATTGTGAAATAGTGCAAATATCTATATTCACCAAAAATATTCTGTTAACTGAATTATGTCAGTGGAATTTACACCTGTGTACTTGTGAGAAACATGTTAGCACTTACCTTTGTCCCCTTCGTTAGATATCTTTCCTAAATCAATGAAATGCGTTCCGATCACGTCTTCATTGACACTATCATTGTCACGTAACTGAATTCGGATCCTCCGACACAATGGAGGGAACATTTCATTAAATACCAACTGTTCATTCCAAACAGGTTCATAAGCTCCTTTTTTCACTGAAGTTTTTCCCTGGAATCAACAAATATTACATTCAAAAGTAAAACAGTCGACGCATTTGATGGTAGGCAGATCAAAACTCCATGGCACATCGTTTATTTGTAGTTACTATATGGAAATAAAGATGTGTGCAAGACTTCTCATCTACCCCTTCATACACTCTACACCTGAATGAATAGACTGAGAGCCAGGTAGACATGCACACACATTCACACATATATGTATGTGTATGTATAACGCGCGTGTGTGTGTGTGTGTGTGTGTGTGTGTGTGTGTGTGCGCACACTTTTGATTCTATTCACCTGAAGAGGCACAGTCTTGGCCATTGCTGAGTGATATTACTGCAATGCTGTGTATAATACACATAACATTCAGCAATGAAATAAATTCTTTATTAAATTTCTTGAAACAAACACACCGTGTTTCACAGAAATGTGGCAACAAAAATATGAAATAGGATACAGAATAACAATGGAAGAAAGATGGAAAAGGCAATATCTGATATTTCACATTTAAATTTATAGGATATAGAACAGGCATGGGCAACATGTCTTTTAAGAAGTGGGCTACGTGAAACATGGATCATCACCAGGAAGGCTACATTATTATTATTATTATTATTATTATTATGATCAAGTTTCTTCCTGTGCCACAGCAACAAAGTCCATCTGCCACACTTCTCAGCCCACCATCACTGTCTCAATGTCCTGGGTACATTCCAGGCCAGTGTCCACAATCAAGTTGTCGATGTAAGTGTGAGGATGTTTTCCTCTTCTTACAGCACGATGAGGTGGGTTCCACAAGACTTATTTGGACGCTTCCAGTTCAGGATAGTTTTCCTTTAGACACACCATTCAGAAAGTCCCATAAGCTACAGTTTACACTTGACTGACATAGAATAGTAATAGGGGTGAGTAAGAGACGAAATGTCTTATGTTCTGTATTAAATTTATAGGATGGAGACCAAGAATGGAAGAAGTGCTAAGAGGAAATAAAATCTCTTACCTTTCTTCCAGCAAAGGAAACTTGAACAAAGGGATCGACCAAATCTTTTGCTTCTCCAGTCAATGCCCGTTTCACATTTGCCATGATTCCTGTATTCATTTTTGGCAGACCATCTGCCTTGTAGATCTTTATAACAAACCTAGCTCGCTGCCTGTCGACAGGAACTCCTTCTGGCAATAACAAGTTCCTAAAAAAGATAAATTGGAGGAAGAGAATTGCTTTAATAACAAAAAGAAAAACATACATTGAAAGAAATATACTTTCAGTTCGCCAAGAAGATGGAAAATGGAAAGTAAGAAGAATAATGATAATAAAGTTTGCTTACGATTCAATATCATCGTCATCATGGTCATTTTTCGGTGGAACCTGATGAAGAAATAAAGAATAAGACAAAATGGAATGGAAGAAATGGTCCATTGGTTACAATCTCTAAAAATACATTAGATTAATTGTAATCTAAATACAATCAACTCTTTCATTCTTTCTTCCCCCTCACACACACACATGCACGTACAATAGGCTTCTTTCAGTTTCCATCTATCAAATCCACTCACTAGTCTTTTGTTGGTCGAGGACTACAGTAAGAAAAAGCTCGGCCAAGGTGCTACACAGTGGGAGAGAACCTGGGACAGTGTTATTGAGAAGCAAACTTCTTAACCACACAGCCATGCTTGATGGAAACAATATATGTGTGTGTGTACATGTGTGTGTGTGTGTGTGTGTGTGAATATGTGTGCATATGTGCATGATTGTATGTGTGTGTGTGTATTTGTGATTTTGTGATTCAGTTAGAGTATGTATACATACATAACCATCTAAATCTAGTTTATAGATCAGGGTTGATCTGTGTGTTAAAGCCTAATTTGCTGAACGTAATACAACAAAAGAGCCTCAACAGAGTCTCTTAACACATTTGAATTCATGGAGTCATAGCTAAGCAATGTCTTGCCGGATTGAGTGAATCGAATTGATTCCAATTCCAGTACTTGTTTGTTTCTGTCTGATAATTATCCGATAATTATTCCATTGGTCACTTTTCACTGGTTGCCAAGTGGTGTGGGACAGCACAAAAATACACACACACACACAAACACACACACACACACACACACACACACACACACACACACACACACACACATATATATGCGATGGGCTTCTTTCAGTTTCCATCACCCAAATCCTCTCACAAGGCTTTGGTCGGCCG
>NC_069003.1:30964728-30968807 GCF_001194135.2 Octopus bimaculoides
ACGATGCTGTCTGGTTTCTATGGCAACCCACACTGTTAATTACCGCATTTAGTTTAGCAAAATACCAATAGTGATTTCTAATGAAATTGAATACTGAAAAATAATTTTTGTCTGATTTAATGTCCTACCGATTTTTTCCATGTAGTGCTTTAGAAATAATAATAATAATAATAATAATAATAATAATAATAATAATAATAATGATAATAATAATAATAATAATAATAACAATAATAATCCCTTCTACTATAGGCACAAGGCCTGAAATTTTTGGGGAGGGGACTAGTTGATTACATCAATCCCAATGTGTAACTGGTACTTATTTTATCGACATTGAAAGAATGGAAGGTAAAACTGACGTTGGTGGAATTTAAACTCAGGACATAGAGATGGATGAAATGCTGCTAAGTATTTTGCCAGGCATTCTAATGATTCTGCCAGCTCCCCGCCTTAACAATAATAATGATTATAATAATGTACATGTTTTGTTTTGGCATAAATGTTCTGCCTAATACTACAGATTTGTCAGTCGTTTGACCTTAACCAGTTGAGCATGTCCCTTAGTGGCTGATGATATGTGCATCTCTGATCATGAGCAGAAGTAGTGGGGGAGCATCTAGCCATGTGTTGAGAGGAATTCTTTGGAGTTTGAATAATTCAGCTCCTTAAACAAACCTTATTCAGGGACCTTTTGAGCAAGATGGACTACTCAACTTGCAGAAAATTCTAACTGGACCCCACCAGCAAGGTCATGCCCTGTTCATCTTGATATGAGATCACTATGTCATACACATATGGTTGTGATACATGTGCCTGGTGTACCCTTATCAGGTGAGTAGTTATGACGGGTATGTTGGGCTTTGTATATTTGTACCCCAGTGTCACTTTGATGACATGCACTACTCTCTCACTCAATAATAATAATAACAGTAAATAATTCTTTCTATTATAGGCACAAGGCCTGAAATTATGGGGGAGGGGGCCAGTTGATTAGATAGACCCCAGTACACAACCAGTACTTAATTTATTGATCCCGAAAGGATGAAAGGCAAATTTGACCTCAGTGAAATACCACTGAGCATTTCATCCAGTATGCTAACGATTCTGCCAGCTTGCTGCCAATAATTTCCTTTATTAGCTGCAGGAGCATAGATTACGGGGACATCACAAAGACAGACAACAATTCGTATGGGGAATTAGATAAAGGATGAAGAAAAAGAAATGGAAAAGACAGTGAAATGCTATAAAAGAATATGTAGTATACAATGTAAGCGATAACATGAATGATTCAGTCCTCTTGATATAGAAGAAACTTCATCAGGGCCAATCAAGGAACCTCACAGATCCAAGATTACCCTGACTACCAAAGGTATGAGCCCTCTATCCTGCTTTCCAATCTATAGGCACATACTTAGAGTAGGGCCAGGTGGAACTCTATTCTATCAACCCCGAAAGGATGAAAGTCATAGTTGACTCTGGTGGTATTTGAACTCAGAGAACAGGAAAGGAGACAAAAGTATTAGTCATGTCCCAAAGCTGGTCTAATGATGGGTCAAATATATCTTTATTAATCATCATCATCATCATCATCATCATCATTGCTAAATGTCTACTTTTCCTTGCTCACAAAGATTTGCCTGAACTTGTTGAGGCAGATTTGTTGAGGTTGGATGCCCTTTCTGTCTACTTTTCCATACTTGCAAGATTTTATAACGTGGTTTCTGTATATGTCACCTCAGTGTGTTTGCACTAATAACAGTGTGATATACAGTACCACGGAACAGGGTAGACACCAACTGTCTCCACTTGATGTATTTCCAGATACTCTGCCAACAACTGTAACCAATCTAAAACAACTCTCAATGAACTATAACAATTTCTCAACGATTTCCTGCAACTCCATGAACTCACAATAACACCTTTCGACTTCCTGCAATTTCTCATTTCTCACTTTCAGTCAAACATGCTGCTAATTATACAAGTTTGGCTAGTCCATTCTCACAGGGGGTGTCATGATTCTTGCCATAACACACGGGTTCGCCTGAACTTGTTGAGGAAGAGTTGTTGAGGCTGGATACCCTTCCTGTAACCAGCCCTCAACTTGTTTCCAATCAAGGTAATATTTTCCCATGACCAGGCATGTCTTGGAAGACTGGAAACAAAGGACACCATTCGCATGATGGTGATACTCAATTACAACCACTATGCAATGCCAGGGAAAGGAGACATACATATACATATATGCACATGCTTACACACACATACAAACACACACACACACACACACACACACACACACACACACATACGATAAGCTTCTTTTAGTTTCCATCAGTTAAATCCATTCACAAGGTTTTGGTCATCCTGAGACTCTAGTAGAAGACACTTTCCCAAGATGCCACTTAGTGGGACTGAACCCTGAACTATGTGGTTGTGAAGCAATGTCAGACCAAGCAGTCACTCCTGCACTTTCTCACGATGTCATTTAACTCTAGACCATCTCTGATCGAACTGGCCATGAAAGCCATGATCGTCCCAGTTATTCTGTTTCTTAGATAAAGTGAATCTGGGATCACATTGTCAAATATGACGCCTTTAAAAAGATAGTAGAGTTAAACTTGAAAGCAATTTGACTCTAGTAAATCAGTCAATCCCACTGGTACATGATGTAATATTTTTACAACATTGAAATTGTTTTTAACTCTTTAGTATTCAGATTATTCTATCAAATGTAATACTGATTCACATTATTTTGAATTAATCATATATCATCTCATAGCTTTGATATTCTAATGACGTGATTGTTTATTTCTAGAATGACATTGTAGGGTAGGTGTGAGAAGCTGGATCTGGACAGTTTGAACATCAAACAGGTAGATATTGGAGCTGGATATGTCCAGTGTAAATATTAAAGAGTGATCCCATTAGCATCCAAATTACTCTCTCAAATGCAATATTTATTTATTCACATTGTTTTGAACTAATCATGTATTATCTCATAGCTTTGAGATTTCAATGATGTGACTGTTTAGTTTTAGAATGAAAGTGTTGAATAAATGTTAGAGACTGTATCAGGCTAGTTTGAACATAAAACAGGTAAAATATTTGAGCCAAATATGGCCAGTTTAAAGGCTAAAGGGTCAGCCCTTTAGTATTTAGATTACTCTATCTTCACATTGTTTTGAATTAATTTTGTATTATCACATACCTTTGAGATTTCAATGATGTCATCGTATATTTTTAAAATGACACTGTAGGGTAGGTGTGAGGGTCTAGTTTGGCCAGTTTAAACACAAAACAGGTAGAATATTTGAGTCAGATATGGTCAGTTTAAATGTTAAAGGGTTAAACATAGTTCCTAATATTATTCTGGACATATCTGTGCAGCGTTTGTTGTTTGGATTTCTTGATAACATGTTCTTTAAGTGACATGAATGTTTATCTTGTGGGCTCAGGTGGAAAGAAACGAAGAATTCCATTTTTGGTGAATGAAGAATAAGATATTAAATCTCATTTCTTTGAAAGAAAGAAGATTTTAATCAAAATATTCTGATGTTTTGAAAGTGGAAAATACAATTATCAACTCATCTCACAATGATTCATAGGTGATACAGGTGATAGTAGAAACTAAAGACACACAGGTGAGAGATTATTAAGTTTCCTTAGTAATGCATGGATACTGATTTAAACAAACATCCATTTTCAATGCTTAGCATTCGTTAAAATGTTTTGCAGTTCTAAAACCCACGTAGCTAATCAATGGCCAGGAGTGGTCAGGTAGAAAGAATAACAAATTACAATTGTAAGGACCCCCCACACAGAGATGCATACACATGCCCACACACCGAAACACAGACACACACACATAGTATACATGTGAAGAAAAAGACCCCAGGGACTACATTCTGTATACTTTGTGTAAGAGTGTTTGCATGTGTGTGTTTATGTGTGTGAATCCATCCATCCATCCATCTATCTATCTACATACATACACACACACACACACACACACACACACACACACACACACATGCATATATATATACATATACATGTATTTATATGTATATACATATATA
>NC_069003.1:30968893-30974376 GCF_001194135.2 Octopus bimaculoides
ACACACACACACACATGCATATATATATACACACACATACATACATACAGATACATATATGCATTATTTTATATATATATTACATATTATGTATTCAATATACATATGTAATTATCCTCACTTTTATTCTTCTGTGAAAACATGTTTGGCTGTAGGGATACGTTGTGTTGTTTGGAAAAGGTGAGGGTTGGTGACAGGAAGGGCACCTGGCTGTTGTAGAAAAATCTGCCACAGCAAACTCTGTCCGACTCATGGAGGCATGAAGATGCGGACATTAAAATGATGATGATGATGATGATAAGGAGGAGGAGAGGAAAGAGGAGTAGAAGGAGCAGTAGGTGGAGAAAGTGGAGGTGTAGTCAGAGAAGGAGGAGGAGGGTGAGGAGGATAGGCACAAGCATGGTTGTGTGGTTAAGATGTTTGTTTATAAAGTGTGTTGTTTTGAGTTTAGCTTCTCAGTCAAGTACTTTGGGTAACTTCTGGTACAAGTCTGGACTGACCAAAGCCTTGTGAGTGAAGCTGGGAAATGGAAACTGCAAGAAACCCATCATACTCACATATATGCACTCACACACACACAGACACACATGCAAACACACATACACTCTCACATACATGCACGTGCATATATATATATATGTATCTTTTATCTTTTACTTGTTTCAGACATTAGACTGTGGCCATGCTGGGGCACCACCTTGAAAATTTTTTTAGTCAAATGAATTGATCCCAGTATTTATTTTTTTTAAATCCTGGAATCTTTTTGCCAAACTGCTAAGTTATGGGAAAATAAATAAACCAGCACTGGTTCTCAAGTGGTGGTTGTGGTGCATCTATGTATGTCTGCATATATGTACGTCTGCATGTATGTATGGTCGTGTTAGTGGATGGGTGTGTTTGTGGGCATCAATGTGCCCCAAGATTGCCATTCCATGAGTGGCACTGCTGCAGTGAAATATTCAATGATGTTGATATTCCTTGCTGATATTATAACTGCTTGCCCTGTCCTTTTGAAGACCACATGTACACATACAGCAGTAACTTCCACCTACAAAATTCAATTACAAAGCTACGATCAGCCTGAGGCTATAGCAGAAAACACTTGCCCAAGGTGCCACACAGTGAGACTGAATCCGAAACCATGTAACTGGGAAGCAAGATTCCTAACCACACAGCCATGTCAAATGTAATGCTTATTTATCCATATTGTTTTGAATTAATCATGCATTATCTCATAGTTTAAAGATTTCAATGAGGTGATTGCTTATCTTTAGAATGACATTGTAGGGTAGGTGTAAGAGGCTGGATCTGATCAGTTTGAACATAAAAACAGTTAAAATAATTGAGTTGGATATGACCAGATTAAGTGCTAAAGAGTTAACCCTTTAGCATTCAGATTACTCTGTCAAATATAATGTTTATTTATTTACATAATGTTTAATTAATCATGCATTATCTCGTGATTGTTTATTTTTAGAATGACATTGTCAGGTAAGTGTAAGAAGCCACATATGACCAGTTTGAATGTAAATAAAACAGGTTGAATATTTGAGCCAGATATGACCGATTTCAATGCTAAAGGGTTGAAACATCTTAGAATAGGAGGGGTTAGACCAGGTGACAGTTTAAGTCTGTCATGTAAGCACAGATATGCTTCTTCCGAAGAGCTTCCATGCAGTTTCAGTCTATCAAATTTTCACTCAAGGCTTTTGGTTGACCTGAGGCTTTGGCAGAAAAATTCCCACCCAATCTAACGTACACACTATTTCTGAAAAAATAAAATAAAATAGAATATTGAATGGTCACAGCTGAAACAAATTAATTATAGATAAACAAGTGGGTTGGTGATTTACAGAAAATAATGGAGATCTTGAACACAGAATAGCTATGAAAATAACCTTAGAAGATGAGATAAATGCCCTCATAAGATAGGAAAAAGTGGCTATCAAGCTGCACTGTAATGGCTTGTTGGCCATTTCTTTCCATCTTAACATGATCTTTTAGGCTGTTTTCACCGCTATTCTGCTTTTGAGATTTTCATTATTTTCTGTAAATTAATCATAGATTTAGTTGTTCTGTCAGAGCTAACGTGGAATTAAACAACAATCTGAAATATTTTTCTTGTTTTATGAATTACTGTTACAATTACTGGGGGCAAATGAACCACATTTGTATATCAGATAATTATTCATCTGATGACAATTGAAGAGTAAGCTGTTTGAAATGTTGTGTTGTTTAACTCCTCTGCCACACGCTCTGAGTTCATACCCTGCCAAGGTCACCTTTGCAATTTTACCTTTCTGAGGTCCAGGAAATGAAATATTAATCGAGTATCTGATTTAATATTCCGATAAAATCATTCTGGATGGGAAGAGAATTATAATACAAAGAGATACTGGATAATCTAATCCTAGATTAAAGACAGAATAAATGTGAAATAATCATGGCTAAAATGCTTTTGGTGACAGGTTTACTAGTTCAGAGCTGACTTAGGGTTAAGCAATAATGACAACAACAACAACAACAACAACAACAACAGCAGCAACAACAGCCAGAGCAGCAGAAGCAACAACAACAACAACAACAGCAGCAGCTGTTCTAGTATTACGATACCTGACTCTCAAGAATATATTCCCAAAGATTGATTTTACGTTCTTTATCTATTTCCGTTTTGTATATATACTTATATTTTTTCATATATCACTGAAGATGGTTTAGCCGTTTAGCACTGAAACTGACCATGTCTCACTCAAATATTCTGTCTGTTTTGTGTTGAAACCAGCCAGATTCAGCCTCTCACACCTACCTTACAATGTCATTCTAAAAATAAACAATCACATCACTGAAATCTTGAAGCTATTAAATAAAGTATGGTTAATTCAAAATGATTTGAATAAATAAGCATTGCATTTGATAGACTTGTCTGATTGTTAAAGGGTTGAAAAAATAAAGACATGAACGACCAAGTGATTGCACCTAGAAAGTTCCCCTCTGAGGTACAAGTCTGGGCAAATTTGTTTTGACGAAGACCAGCCTCCGCTCTCCATGCCATCGGTGTTATCCAAGGGAAAGGCAAAGGCTGATACAGCTTGGCACCAGTAATGTCACAACTAATTTCTACATCTGAGTGAATTGGAGCAACATCAAATAAAGTGTTTTGCTCAAGAACACAACACACAGCATGGTCCAGGAATCAAACTCACTGCCTCATGATTGTGAGCCTGACGCTCTAAACACTGAGCCATGCACCTTCATTGTTAAAGGGCTAGACACAGATGTTTTCCCATCATAACAGGAACTAGTGAGATAAGGGGTTAGATCAAAAGGGTGGCAAAAAACTAAATATTCTCATAATCTTTCCATTTCAAGGCTGCAATTTTGTCATATGGAATGTGACCTTTTTTAGTATCTTCTCCAATAGAAACCTGGTGAAAATGGCATCAGAAGGCTTAGGCTTCAGGTCCCAAAAGATAGAACATCACAAACTGATAAAGTAACAATTGTCTCTGATGGGTTTCTTTTCAAACATATGACAGTGGACATGTCTGGCATCCTGGGCTCCAAAGCATCTACCTACTCAATTCGATGAGGATAGAAAATGTCCCCTTTAGGAACGAGCCCCACAAGGCAGAATAAGTCTTTCAGCGCTTCTCCCTCACCATTTTCTAGAGTAACATATTAACGTTTTTGTGTGGCAGGCTTATGAAACACCCATCTACTCAATTTGACAGGGATAGAGATTACTGTCTGAGGGAACAGACCCCAACAAAGTAGAATTGGTCTTTTGGTGCTTCTCCCTCGCTATTCCTTTGAGTAACACTTTAATCTTTCCTTCATACAGCAGGCTTATGGAATATTTCCATGACTCAACTCACTGTCATATATTTCTCAGTAAACAAGTCTAATGGTATGAGAATTCTATTAAAAAGTCAATTTTTGTATTAATATATTGGATTAATTCTTTGCACCTTTCATTTTAAAAGTATGGTTTGGTGGAAAAATTTCATAACTCGATCATAATTAAAAAAAAGTTTTGCAATTTTCATTATTAATTTTACATTAATGATATATATCACACACATATACATCGTTATACAATAGAATAATTTCATAAGCCAAAATGTTATAAAAAATTTTTAGATCTTTTAAAGAAGATAATAAAATCATTAAAAATAATTACTAAAATTTTAATATTTTCTACTTGGAAAGAAAGATAATTCTCTTACTGAAAAAAAAAAAAAAATGAAGTCTTCTATTTATATTTTGAAATAATTCTTTTTAAAATAAATTTTACTTCAATAATAATAATAATAATAATAATAATGATAATAATAATAATAATAATAATAATGATGATGATGATGATAATAATAATAATAGTGGTTTCTTTGGTGGTTTGGATAATTCACCTCTGGAAACATGGGTGTTTCATTCAATATCCTTAAACAACACTTATTCAGAGACCTTTTGAGCGGGATGGGCTACTTGATCTGAAGAAAATTCTAACTGGGTCCCCACCTGCAAGGTCATGCACTGTTTATCTTGATATGAAATCACCATGCTGCACACATATGGTTGTGATGCATGTGCCTGGTGTACCTTTATCAGACTGGTTGTCATGATGGGTATTTTAGACTTCGCATATATGTGCCCCAGTGTCCCCTTGATGGCAAGCGCTGCTCTCTCACTCAATAATAGTAATAATAATAATAATAATAATAATAATAAATAAATAAAAATATGACATCATCATAATGACCCAAAAATATTTAAATAACTGAGAAGCAGTTTTAATTTCTGATTTTGTACCAAGATCATTTACAACATATGTACACGTTAGGGATATTTCATGGATTACTTTTTAATTAATTTTTCCTTATAAAATTTTGAATAATTTTAAAGAATTATTTTGGATTAATTAATTATATATATGTATATAAAAAAAACGAGCCAATAATGGTTTCATAAACAGACGTGTGCTTCAAACAATACTGAATATATTTCGGGTGCTAAGCATCATGCAGTGATTAAAAAAAGTTCTCATATTTGATTAGATGATAGAAAACTGCTCAATTTTAACTGACAGACACAGTTGATAAATATTTAAGGAGTGCTATGAAGTAGAATGTGCATAATATATTTAAAATAAAGTTTTGAAGATAAATGGAAAATCAAAGATTTGAAATAATTTCAATGTTTCTTAAACTAGGTTTCACAAGATAAAAAAAAGGATTAGTTAGAATGAAGATGTAGTTATATAATTAAGTAGTAAGGTGTGTATATACATACATATATATATATATATATATATGTATTATAATTTGATGTTTATTTTAAAAAATAGTTTCTTCTTTTATCAAATATTTCAGTGATATCTACTGCAGTTTATCTCATAAAACATATTTAATGATAAATTTGAAACAGAGACTAAATGGATTTAAAGAATAGTTATCTTTCAACTAAACTAATTATGAAAATGGGAG
>NC_069003.1:30974732-30976121 GCF_001194135.2 Octopus bimaculoides
ATTAGAAATTATCAATACTAAAAGTTTTCATTTCTAACAAGACCACATCACCTATTCCTATGGAAGGTATAATTTGTAATCTTCGAAACATATGTTGGAAATAAAAGTATTCAGTTAACATATGCGTTTTACTCCATTTACTAAATTTATATATATATATATATATATATTTGTACATTTACATATACATACACACACATCATATATATATATATATATATATGTATTATAATTTGATGTTTATTTTAAAAAATAGTTTCTTCTTTTATCAAATATTTCAGTGATATCTACTGCAGTTTATCTCATAAAACATATTTAATGATAAATTTGAAACAGAGACTAAATGGATTTAAAGAATAGTTATCTTTCAACTAAACTAATTATGAAAATGGGAGTATTTTAGATTGATTTTAAGGCATAGGGAGCTATCAGGAATCATTAAAGAATTTCTCTTTGTATAAAACATGCTGAGTAACCTCAGGCCTTTAGCCACAGAGTGATTTTGTTTTGGATAAATGAGGTGTGTGAAATGTAAGATGAAATTTTTATTTGCAGGTTTTCTTTGCTCTTGGCACACAACTAATTAACAATATAACTAAACTAACATGCCTTGAAGAAATTTAATTTTACACAGGAAATATCACGCTACATTAGAGTAGTAACAAGCTTTTGTTTTGTTTATTGTTAGAGATTTTATCTTTTATGAGGAAATGATTTATTAAATAACAACCATGCCCAGAAAAGAAAGAGGAAAAGTGTTCAAAAGTGAAAGCAAATTGATGATGCATACCAAAGATAACATTTTGAGGTATATTGACCATTTAAAGATATTCACAAGAAGAAAAAGGTAAAAAAATACACACCCACACAGACAGACATTTATTAAATTTTAGTTGCCATGGAATAAATCATTCTTAAGAATTGGTAGCGGAATTCAAGCCATTTCGTTTGCTCACCAGTTCTATGTTGCAGATATACCTTATGCGTAGTATGTTTTTAAAAAGCATTCTGGCACCTGCATAAGGTGCAGCTCACAAACACAAGGTGCCAAAATATAAGGAAATTAGTAAAAAAAAAAAAAAAACAAGAACAAAAAAAAAACAGATGGAAAAAAAATGTGAGGGGTGGGAAAAAAACAACAACAAATAATAAAATATTTGTCTGGAAAGTATGATACAATACTTTGTAATGTACGATTGACAGATAAGGTGTTGAAAAGTTATACAGGGAAAAATTTTTTTTGAACATAACATATATATATAATGATATATTTAATATATATATGTATATAACACATATATGTATATATATTATATCTCTCTATATATATAAGTATAAATATAATGTATGTATATATATATATATATATATATATATATATATATATAT
>NC_069003.1:30977036-30980002 GCF_001194135.2 Octopus bimaculoides
ATATATATATATATATATATATATGTATGTATATATATATATATATGTATGTATATATATGTATGTTGTGTATGTATACATATATATGCATATACATATTTATAAATATGTTTACTGCCAGAGCAGCTGTCTGGCCTCCATGCTAGTGTCCTGTAAATAGCACCATTTGAGCGTAATCATTAACAGCGTTGCCTTCTAGCACTTGTGCTGGTGGCACGTTAGAAAATCATTCGAGTGAGGTCGTTGCCAGTGCCGCTGGACTGGCTCCCGTGCAAGTGGCACGTAAAAAACACCTTTTTGAGCGTGGCCATTGCCAGTACTGTGTGACTGGCCCTCGTGCCGGTGGCATGTAAAAGCACCCACTACACTCTCGGAGTGGTTGGCGTTAGGAAGGGCATCCAGCTGTAGAAACTCTGCCAAATCAGATTGGAGTCTGGTGTAGCCATCTAGTTTACCAGTCCTCAGTCAAATCGTCCAACCCACGCTAGCATGGAAAGCGAACGTTAAATGATGATGATGATTTGCGTATAAATATATGGTGGCCTCTCCCGTCGAAGACAACATATGAGTGTTCAGTTCTTTTGCCGAATGTACTGTACATTAGCTTACTCCCTCCATATAATTGACATGGCCTGGACAGGTGGCTGGTGTACCACGCATCAGGTATGGAAGTGATGGCAGTCTATGCAATGATATGGGCGCTAAACAATAAACTGCAACTTCCAAGTAAATATATGGGAAAAAAATGTTTGGACCAAATACTAGACAAATACTTTTGAAGATTTATTCTACAACAAATGAAAATTTAGCTGAGGAACTTTTTCTTTTTTTTTTATTCATGGAATAAACTATTGTATATAAAATATCAAATAAGAAACCAAAGTCTGAGGAAACTAGCGATGGTTTATTTTGGTGAGAGTCATTTAGTAAACTTAGTAGAATTGGCTAAGCTGGTATGTCATAGGGAGATTGGAGTAGTGATGTTTCAGATAAAGCTCTCTCAGAGAGAGAGAGAGAGGGAGAGAAGGAGAAGAAGAAGGGAGAAAGCAAGGGAGAGAGAGAGAGAGAGACAGAAGGAGAAGAAGAAGGGAGAGAGAGAGAGAGGTAGATCTATGTTTTTATTTTTTACTTATTTCAAAACCAGTTCTAGTTCAAAACCAGTCTGGGATGATGTACACATCCAAGGGGTTAAAAACATAAAAGTGTAGTGTAGTTGTAATAAAAATATTTCATTTCCAAAGTTATGATCAATTAATAAACTAAATAATTACAATCTCGTTGGCAATAACTCATCTCTGACTTAAAGATATTAAAGTCATCTTAATCTCCCTATTGCATGTGGTAATTTGATGCTAAAATTTACAGTCTTATGAAAGCTGTATTTTTAAGGGAATATGGCAAAGGATGTCAAGTTACTCCTTTGTTTTTTTTTTCAAGGGTATTAGCATTGCAATTAAGGTGACACTGATCTAATTGGGAATTAGCTGTGGAATGAATTCAATAAATATGTCATGCTGTCAGGGATTTTCCTTCTTGATAAAATTTATAGGTGTAAGCGACTTTAATATTTCCTTGTTTAATTATGTGTCTAATACAGAAAATCTTCACAAGCAAAATATAAAACTAATTTTTTTTTTCAATCCCTGGAAGTCAAAGTAGAAACAAAAGCAGTTGTTTCTCACCTCTGTAACTCACTTCTATGGAATTATGTATTGATAAATTATATGATGCAGTGTGATGCTTCTAATCACTGCCAGAGAAAATTTTTGATGCACAACACAGCACCTAATCATTTAAGATTAAACCTGGATTATTTTCGTCGTTATACCACAAAAGATTTTCCCAAATAGATTCGGTAAGAAGCTACTCAGCAACGTGTAAAGCAACTGCTACCATTATAGTTTTGGAGATACGATTGCCTCTGGCAGAACCCTCTGGAGAAGGGTTCTGTCAATGACAATGACGATGATGATGGCAACAATGATTATGTAATGATGATGATGACAATGATGACAACAGTGTTGATGGTAGTGACAGTGACAATGATGACGATGACAACAACGGTGACAATGACAATAATGATGATGTAATGATGATGATGACAACAATGATGGCGACGTTGATAGTGATGACAATGACGATGACGATGATGATGATTATATATACAGTATAAGTCAGTGTATAAGATATCAGGGTGTATAAGACATCATGTCAGTAGTTACCTAGGCAGGGGTTAGCCCACTGTCAACACTAAATCACAAAACTTAAGATTGATATTTGATGCCTGGAATC
Organism: Octopus bimaculoides; assembly: GCF_001194135.2. Classification (NCBI taxonomy): domain Eukaryota; kingdom Metazoa; phylum Mollusca; class Cephalopoda; order Octopoda; family Octopodidae; genus Octopus; species Octopus bimaculoides. The sequence goes on from NC_069003.1 coordinate 30,979,329, forward strand.
TGAGACAACATCCCTACCCACTCTAGGGTTAATCTTTAAAGCTAAAAGTCATCTTATAAACCAGCATGTATGTAGATATGTATGCGTATGTGTGTATATATATATATATATATATATATATACACACACAAAAGATAGAGAAGTGAGATAGGAAATGAGAGAAGGAGAGAGAAGAGAAATATGAGAGAGAAGGGAAGAGAGAGAGAGAGAGCAGGAGAGAACTTTCCAAAAGAGGAAATGCTTTTTGAAGAATATCTTACCTTTATAGAGTCGCCATTGCCAATGACTGCCAGGTCACATTTAACATAACCTTTGATTCCGGCATTAATGTCATCAGGATCAGTCAACATCGCCCACTTGTGGTAAAACTGGTGATCTACAAACATACGAATAGTAATTACTTTACAAAGCAAGAAGTAACATCACTCAATCATATTTTTATCGTTTCATGTAATTTTCTAGATTATCCAATCCCATATTTTTCTTATTTTCTTAGTGACCGGCATCCTTGGATTTAAAATTATATATAATGCATAGACAGAGACTGAAAGTTTGCTTTTTGACACATGGCATATTTTATAAATATGCCTGTTCAAGTATCATAATAGCATGAAACTATTAATAGCTCTTTTCGTTGTTTTATTTGAATTGATATATATATATATATATATATA
>NC_069003.1:30980309-30982307 GCF_001194135.2 Octopus bimaculoides
TATATATATATATATATATATATATATATATATATATATACAATGTGAGTGTATAGGGATAAGATTATCCAGGTGGGTACTATGGTAGCTCTCAGGTATACTTCAGGTTATGGCTAACCACACCATATCAATGCAGAAAATTAGATAAAAAATATGCAATCAACAGGATATCATAGACAAAAAGAGTTTTACTCAATGCATCAGGACATTTTGAACAGAATCACATTTAACATGCAAAATTCTCTCGTCGATCTGAAGAGATACATGTTCATAATTCTAATTGCAAAGATTTGGCATTGCATGTTACTCACAAGAGATATTTGTATAACAGTTTTAGTGGAAGCAGCAGTTTATCAGCTTCGTTAAAAAGGCCATGTTTGCTATGCAGCTCATTAAGAAAGCAATGGTCTTACACATTATTGAGTTGTCTTCCATCCATTAATCCATCCCTAAAGATATCTATGTATTATGTATGTGTGTGTGTGTGTGTATATATATATATATATATATATATCATATATGTATAATGTTTATGATCTATACATGTAATATATACATATGTATATGTGTGTGTATACACACACACACACACACACATATATACATATATATACATACATATATATATGCGTGTATATATATATATTTACACGCACATACACATACACACAGTGAAACACTATACATTGATCATGTATGCTATCTGTAATGCAGGAACTTCTTTTATCTCTTCCTCTTTATCTGTGACAACCCATTTGTCCAGGTAATGAACCACCAACTGGTTGGTCAAATGAGTTTATCTTTCACACAAACACACACACACACACACACACACAAACACACACACACACACACACAGAACACCGCAGTAACGCTTAATTCATTATCTTCCTCAGTCCTCTCGTTCTTGGCCATCAGTGTCAGAGATCCTCCCCTGTGCTTCTCTTCTCCCATAACTGAGGCATAACAAAAATGTTATGCGTTAATGGATCCCCATTTGCAAGCTAAATATCTGTTTCTTTTTGCTTAATGGCTTTAACTTAGCGAAAGACGCTGTACTGATGGCATTTGCACACTCTTTGCGGTTGGTGAGCTCATTGTGTTTGATGTTGAACTTCAACAGTTGTATGTCAATGTATTCTGGAAACTTGCAAAGGAGTGCTGATAAGTTTCTGGCTTTAAGGGTATTGCGAAAGGCCTGGTTGGAGGCCCAGCCTTCCGAGTTCTTTTACAGGGCTTAGAGAAACTGTAGGACCCCTGCAATCAGTGTGTGAATCTGAGTGGGGTATATGTTGAATAAAATCATAATTAAACTGATTCTCTGATATTTTTCTTTACCTAAAGCCAGGAACTTTTCAGCATCCCTCGTACAAATATCAGAGAATTCCAAAGGTTTAATGCTCTAGGGAGAAAGAATTGGTTTTAGTGGTTAGGGCAGATTTAGGAGAGATGGAGAGATAACTGGACTGAGATGGTATGCAACAAGGAAGTGCAGAGGAGCTGATATTGTCATAGAATCATTAAGTTAAGTAAGGTGAGAAAAAGTCATCACCGACTTCGTCTTGTATCTGAGAAATTAGTTACTTCTTTTCTGAATGTTTCCTTAATGGTGATGGCCTTGATGACTCTGTACACCAATAAAGCAATAGCCTACAGTTTTATAATTTTAAACAAACGAAAAATATAAAAAATTCTTGATTCTGTTATTTGATTATTTGACTATTAGGGCGTAAAGTATACAAGCGGCCCCTCAAAACACTTTCTGTGATTAAAGTGGCCCACAATGCAATTTGAGTTGGTCAGGCTTGGACTAAATCTTTTAAGGTGGGGCCTCATTCAAAGGTAGGAACTAATAACACTGTTATTAAATGCTACATATTACATGTTTTCTCTGAAAAAAAAAAACACGTATTAGCAGTAATAAGTTGTAACTTTGATAGTTCTTTGGAAATCTGATTTGTAACCAAAACAGAAATAACCCCCCCCCCCACAAAACGA
>NC_069003.1:30982317-30985373 GCF_001194135.2 Octopus bimaculoides
TGTAACCAAAACAGAAATAACCCCCCCCCCCACAAAACGAGCACAGAACAATAACAATCAATCGCTGCAATATTATTCATTTTTATAATATAACTGCACCAATTATATTTAGAAGATTTGTAGAGGGACATCAAAATGAATGGAGAATCCCTTCAAGCAGATTTTTAAGTTTGAAGAATTTTTTGCTGTTATTATTATTATTATCATCATCATCATCATCATCATTATTAATATTATTATTATTATTATTACTACTACTACTACTACTACTACCACCCATGGAAAGATATATGGTAATATGACAGTCTAAATCAACAAAAGCGGTCTCATTAGCAGAGAAGCAAGCCGGCAGCGGATTACCGTTTTCCATTGTGTAGAACATACAAGTAAGATCAATAAAAACCGTGGAAAGAACTTAAAACTATGCATAAATGGAATAATTCTAAAAGAAGAGAGAAATATCACCAGGAAATGATCAATTATAGATCCACCATGACAAAGACGCAACGAGAATCGGAAATAAATATATCAATTTTTTGCCATTAACTTCATTGCTATTATTCAATATGTTCATATTCTTGTGATCAACAATATTTGTTCCATGTTGATCTTATGGCTCTAATTTGAATCTATCATTCTCTTTGTGTACATTTGGAGCTGGTTAACTGAACAAACTACTGGTCTAAGAGTCAAAAGGCCTGTACTGTGCACTTGATAAAGACATCTTTCTTCTGCTGTTATTGTTCCACTCCATCTGTCTAGTTCTAGAACAGATGTTTATGTGATTTGGAAACTGTGAAGAAGCCTCTATGCGGTCACTTGATCTGGATCTGCTAGAAATGGAGCAAAATCTCTGGGAAATTACACCATGCCCTTTTGGATTATGTACTCTTAGATGATCAATGTCCCTGAGATGAATGCAGTCATTATGACTGGAATATCTTTGAATGCTGGTTTTTCTCACTATGAGCTGAGCCTAAGCTGAGGGGCTGAGGGTTAAGTAACAAAAACAATAGCAAACAGCTGTCAACAATATAGGCACAGGAGTGGCTGTGTGGTAAGTAGCTTGCTTACCAACCACATGGTTCCGGGTTCATTCTCACTGAGTGGCACCTTGGGCAAGTGTCTTCTACTATAGCCTCAGGCCAACCAAAGCCTTGTGAGTGGATTTGGTAGATGGAAACTGAAAGAAGCCCGTCGTATATATGTATATATATGTATGTGTGTGTATGTGTTTGTCCCCTCCAACATCGCTTGACAACCGATGCTGGTGTGTTTACGTCCCCGTAACTTAGCGATTCGGCAAAAGAGAGACCGATAGAATAAGTCCTAGGCTTCCAAAGAATAAGTCCTGGGGTCAATTTGCTCGACTAAAGGCGGTGCTCCAGCATGGCCGTAGTCAAATGACTGAAACAAGTAAAAGGGTAAAAGAGTAATATAAGTATGATAGCATTTTGATTTAGAACGGAGGACATGTTTGGTGAGTTTGCACACCGCATTTAAATCCTACATCATGGACGGAATTTGCAAAAGACTTCACTGAATCTAGTAGGAAGAGAGGGAGAGAGAAAGAGAGAAAGAGAGAGGGAGATAGATAAGAAGAATGAGAGAATGATATCTTGAAAAGACAACTTTGGCATATTTAAAAGAAAACATGCTAACCTTCTCTTTAGGTTATACTCATTCAAATGTTCTTTGTTGGATATTTTTGTCAATTAATATCATTTTCTTCCTTTGAACAAAACTTTAGTTGTTTTTTTTCTGTTTGTTTTTCTTTTTTTTTTTTTTCTTCAAAAAAGTTCCAGAAGTTTATTTTTCTTCTCCTCCTTCTGGCAATCTTCAATACATTGATTATTCTCTTCTGGAATGCTTTGTTATCCGAAGTTGTCTCAACAAAATTTTGAACATTAGAAGAAGAGTATAGAAGAAACATAGCTTTGTTTCTAGTCTGAAGAATCTCATCAAGAATTAGACAACACTTCATATTCTCTTCTTTCAAATCCTCTATTTTTCTTTGAGTGCATTTAATACAGATCTATCGAAATTGTTGTTCTTTTACTGCTTCCTTACCTTAGTAGCAAATTCATGTCTTAGATTCTGCTACTATTCAGTGAAAAAATAACCATTTTCTTCAACACGTTATAATCAGAGAATTTTCTAACAAAACAATTATTTATTCCTTTTACATGTGTTTTAAACATTTATTGTATTTATTTATTAATATCATCATCATCATCATCGTCGTCATCGTCGTCATCATCATCATCATCATCATCATCATCCAGTGTTTTGAATCTGGGTTTTGTCCCCGTTAACGGGGGTGGTAGGAACTACCTCAATGCCATAGCAACCGCCCTCACACCATCTTGACATCTTGATCTGTTTTAGGTGTCCTCCCTTCTCAAGCCAACCCTCCCAATCTCCTCCTTCACCTGACCCCTCCTCATTTTCTTCAATCTCCCTCGCTTTCGCTGTCCATTTACCTCAAACTGTAGCACCCTCCTCAGAACATGCTCCTCATCCCTCCTCAACACAAGCTCATACCACCACACTCCATTCGCCCTTGTATAAAGATCTATGGTCATGAACAATGAGCAATGACTGAAAGTGTACGAGAGCAAAGATAAGTTGTTGAAATGGAGTTTGCCCAAAGGAGTCTGGAGTAATGTTACTTGACAGGGTGCATAGCACAGAGATCAGAGAGTCTGACCATGTTGGGCCACTGCTTCCCTGCATTCAAACGTCACAGCTCTGGTACTACAGACATGTGATTAGAATGTTGGACAAAAAAAATCACATAGTGGATTCTTCAAGTTAAGCCAACTGACAGGAGACCAAGGGGCTGACCAAGAACGAGATGGTTGGATAATATCCATAGGCTCTGTTAATCATGTTTGGAAATCCAACAAGAAGGTCTAATGAGAGTGTACTGGGTGCTTTTGGGAGCCAGTCAGGCGGCACTGGCATTGATATAATGTGTGTATATATATATATATATATATATATATATATATATATATATATATACACACACACACACACACACATATATATAT
>NC_069003.1:30986329-30987923 GCF_001194135.2 Octopus bimaculoides
ATATTGGGTTGGCAACTAAGTTCCTGTCGTTTTTTTGAAATTTTGGAATTTATTGTGTTTTTAAATTTTGGAATCTATTTCTTTCAAGAATTCTATTTTTGAATCATTTTGGAATCTATTTTGTTTTTTTATCTAGTTAATTTCAGTTAATTTTTGTTTATTTTCAGACCATTAAAATGGAATGTCAAGTTAAGAAAAATGAGCATTTTCGACACCTCCTTCTTTTTGCTTTTAATCAAGGTTCTAAGGCCGCAAAAGCTATTCCCGACGTTTGTGCCATGTATGAAGAGGGTGGCATAGCTTTTGATCCTAACTGCTTGAAAGCGTCATCATGTACACATTTTGTCTTGGTATAAAAGATGAGCTACAGCAAATATTCTGCCCAATATCTGAGATTTGCTCTTCAGTTGTTTGAACTTAACCAGTTGAGCATATCACTTAGTGGCTGACGATATGTGTATCTCTGATCATAAGCAGAAGTAATTGAGAAGTGTTGAGAGGAATTCTTTGGAGTTTGAATAATTCACCTCTGGAAACATGAGTGTTTTGTTCGTCATCCTTAAACAAACTTTATTCAGGGACCTTTTGAGCAGGATGAGCTTCTTGACCTAAGAAAATTCTAACTGGGCCCCACCTGCAAAGTCATGCACTGTTTATCTTCATATGAGACCGCCATGTCATGCACATGTGGTTGTGATGCATGTACACAGTGTGCCCTTATCAGATGGGTAGTTGTGATGTGTATATTGGGCTTTGCATAATTGTACCCCAGTGTCACTTTGATGACATGCATTGCTCTCTCACTCAACAACAACAACAATAATAATAATGGTTTCAAATTTTGACACAATGCCAGCAATTTCAAGGCAGTGGGTAAGATGATTACATCAACCCAGTACTCAACTGGTACTTATCTTCTTGACCCTGAAAGGATGAAAGATAAAGTCAACCACAGCAGAAAATGCTACAAAATATTCTGTGTTGTGTGCTAACAATTCAGCTTTTTTGTCGCCTGAGTAGAGAAATTAATAATTTTGATAAATTGTGATGGCTGCTTTACAAGTGAGTAATTGATTTTGATGTTTGATACAAATCTAATAATAAAATAGAGAAAAATGAATTGTGAAGAGTGAAATATTAACATAAGAAATATTTCTTTAAAGTACATCAGATGAATTACATTTCTCTAATATCAACAATTTCGAAGGTGATTTTAAAAAATGTCAAATTGTTATCGGCAGAAAACAACATTTTCAGCTGTTATCGTCAGACAAAACAATGACATTTCATGTAAGTGATCAAAAATTATCATGAAAGTAACTGAAGGGGTTTTAACAGACATAAGGATATTAGCATTCAATGCAATGTTGTTTCTTTTTTGTGTGTGTGTGTTATCAAATACTGGTACCCATATACGCGCACACTCGTACACACGTAAATGCATGCATATGCATACATATTGCATCTACATGTGTATGTGTGTATGTGCGCATGTTAAATGTTTGTGTGTGTGTGTGTTTATATATATATGTATGTGTGTGTGTGTGTATATATATATATATATATATATATATATATATATATATATATATAT
>NC_069003.1:30988163-30996725 GCF_001194135.2 Octopus bimaculoides
TATATATATATATATATATATATATATATGTATGTATGTATGTATGTATATATATATACATAAGCACAGGCAAGGCTGTGTGGTTAGGAAGCAAAGGTTCTGGGTTCAGTCCCACTGCATGGCAACTTGGGCAAGTGTCTTCTGCTATAAACTCAAGCTGACTGAAGCCTTATGATTAAATTTGGAAGGCCAGTCAGGCGGTTCTGGCAACGACCACGCTCAAAAGGTGTTTTTATGTGCTACCTGCACGGGAGCCAGTCCGGCAGCACCAGCAACAACTATACTCAAATGTTGTTTTTCACGTGCCACTGGCATATATATGTATAAATTATAAGATGCATATATGTGTGTGTATATGTATATATGGATAAATACACAAATACATATGTATATATGTGTGAATATATGAAAATATTAGATACAAATCTACACATCATTATTTTAATCATCACTGCTTAGCGAGCTTTCAGTTAATTATTTTCAGCTTGATAAAGCTTTGTACACACCAGCAGTTTTATTATTTGCTGTTTACATATAAGAATGGCAGTTCTTAATTCCTGTATTTAGCAATTCTTATGTGCTGCTTTTCATTTTATGTTTTTATTACTTCGAACTTGACTTCAGCAGAATCCCTGACATCTTATCAAATGTGTGAATTATACAGGTATAATTATACAAAACAAAACCGATAGAAACAAGACGTGCTAGTGTTTTTGTGCATATGAATAACAATTGTAAATATTCATTTCAAATACCTGTATTAGCAAAGACAGTGGCAACATCAAGTTTGAAACTCCCCAAAGGCTTGTTGGACCTGAGAAGTCTGCCGGCTTGACATACCTGAGAGAGGAAAAAGAAGAAAAAAAATAGAAAATGAAAAGCAAACATGCAGAGAACAGGAAGAAAATGGTAACTGAAACCAATGTTATTTTATATACAACTGAAAGAGAATAGAGGCAATAATAATAATAATAATAATGATAACAATAATAATAATAATAGTAGTAGTAATGATTTCTTTATTAGCCACAAGGGTTTACATTAATAAAAACATTAAGGACAGTACAGGACAAAACAAAGAATGTGTGTGTGTGTGTGTGTGTTGTTAGGGTTTTGCATGTAAAAAAGACTAACATAATGTAAAAAAAAAATCAATTCAACAATGTGTGATCCTCAGTAGGAAGGAGACATTCAAGGGCTGCTCGTGGAAAAACCCCATAAAAACCACAGGCACCCTGACTTTTGGGGTAGGTGCTTCTTTTCTTTTCCTTTTCTCCAACTATAGGTGTATGCTCAGGGTAGGCTCGTCCAGTTGCACCATTCTCACCGCTTTTATCCACCTTTCAGCAAACTAGCCAGAAGACAACATTTCCCTCTCATAATAATAATAATAATAATAATAATAATAATAATAATAATGATAATAATAATTTTGAGTGTCTTCCATAAGTTAACATCCAAGTACGGAATCAACTAGAGCAAGTAAAGACCGGGAAAACTGAGAAGTAAAATAATAATAATAATAATAATAATAATAATAATTCTTCAAGGCATTGCCCCAGCATGGCCACAAAAGAATGTAATGAAACAAATAAAACAAAAAAAGAATATTTAGTATTCCACACATTAATCTTCCAACATGTTTTCATAGTAACATTCAAACATATAAATAACGATGTTTTTCGTTTTCTTCATTTTGTGTTTGTGAAACCAAACGAGGAGTATAAATAGTTTGGAAAATGCAAATTACTTTAACCATAATTCAAATGTTTGATCTTAATTAATTTTTTTTTATTCTGTTATGTTCCAAACTCTATTTTCAATTGATGCAATTTCTGGCTGTCTACATGTGTTATGTTCTTAATATTTAATGCAAAGTGATTTGCTGGAGTTAGAATGCTAAATCAATAACACCACCTTGTGGTACAGACATTAGTCAATACTGAGGATGTACACACTATTTTCATAATCTATCTATCCATATGTATGTATGTATGTATGTATGTATGTATGTATGTATGTATGTATGTATGTATGAATGAATGTATGTATGTATGTATGTATGCACGTATGTATGAATGTATCTATCTATCTATCTATCTCTCTATCTATCTATCTATCCAACTGTTTGCCTATGTATGTATGTATCTATCTATCTATCTATCTATCCATTTGTCTGTCAGTCTATCTATCTATCTATCTACCTACTTACTTACTTACCTACCTACCTACCTACCTACCTATTCTATCTATCTATCTACCTACTTACTTACTTACCTACCTACCTACCTACCTACCTACCTATTCTATCTATCTATCTATCTATCTATCTATCTGTCTGCCTGTCTTTCTGTCCGTTTGTCTGTCTGTCTTTCTGTCTGTCTATCCATCTGGCTACCTGTCTGTCTGTTTCTATCTACATATCTATCAGTCTTCCTCTCTGCTTGTCGGCCTGTCTATCTCTCCGTCTCTCACTCTTGCTCTCTATCTGTCTCTCTGTTTGTCAGTCTGTTTCTCTATCTATCTACCCATCTTTCTATCTACCTACCTATCTGTCTCTCTCTATCTATCTATTTGTCAATTTCTCTCTTTCTCTCTCTCTCTCTCTTTCTCTATCTATCTATCTTATCCACCTTTCTAGTAATACCTCACACATTATGTCATTACGACAGAAAAACCTATTACAACAAATTAAACATTCTCATACTCCATTGCACCAGTCTTTTATTGTCTTTCACAGCCTCTCCTACAAACAACATTTAACCACAGACATTCTGTCCTATCTTATAAACCATTTTCAATGAAATCCTTATAAAAATTTGGAGACACTTAGCACCTAAACTGTGCAAGACATTAAACACACAAAAGATGCAATTTGAAGATCTAAATTATTGCTGGATATCATAATCAGAAATTTAGTCAAGTATTCACTCTAACTATAAAATCTAATTTCTCAAAACTTTCCATAGTATGAAAGTTAAACAAGTTATTGTGAATACAATTTAGTTTGATCAATGATCACCGTCAGATGTAATATTTATGGATGGCTGTGAGGTAAAATGGAGGCGCAATGGCCCAGTGGTTAGGGCAGCGGACTCACGGTCGGAGGGTCGCGGTTTCGATTCCCGGACTGGGCATTGTGTGTGTTTATTGAGCAAAACACCTAAGCTCCACAAGGCTCCGGCAGGGTGTGGTGGCGACCCCTGTTGTACTCTTTTGCCCCAACTTTCTCTCACTCTTTCTTCCTGTTTCTTGAGTAATGCTGCGATGGACTAGCGTCCCGTCCAGCTGGGTGCGGTGGAACACATACGCCATAGAAACTGGGAAACCGGGCCCATGAGCCTGGCTAGGCTTTGAAAGGGCAAAAAAAAAAAAAGTGAGGTAAAATGCTTGCTTCCAGATCACTTGGTTCTAGGTTCAGTCCCACTGTGTGGCACATTGGGCAAGTGTCTTCTACTATAGCCTTGAGCCAACCAAAGCCTTGTTGGTGGATTTGATAAATGGAAACGGAAAGAAGTCCATTGTATATTTGTATATCTATATGTATGTGTCTGTTTGTCCTCCACCATTACTTGACAACCGGTGTTGGTATATTTACATCCCCAAAACTTAGCAGTTCTGCAAAAGAGCCTGATAGAATAAGCATCAGGCTTAAAAGAAAAGATAAGAACTGGCTAAAAATTCTTCAAGGCAGTGCCCCAGCATGGCCACAGTCTAAAGAGCAAAACAAATAAAATATGTGAGGGTGCATGACCAAGTGTATAGGGTGTGAGATTGTGAGATTGTGGGTTCAATTCCTGGACTGGGTGGTGCATTGTGTTCTTGAGCAAAACACTTGATCTTATGTTGCTCTGTAATCAGTTTGACACCTGATGTGTGGCACACCTGATGTGTGGCACACCTGTGTACCTGTACAGGTAATGTCAATTTGATGGAGGGAGTGATGGTGTACCTGTGGCTAAGACACTTTAGTGCTAGGTCTTTCATCAAAAACCTTCATCATCATCATCATCATCAGTAAATGTCCGTTTTCCATGCTGGCATGGGTTGGACAATAATTCCACCGATTCACCAGACTGGGTTCAGTTTTGAACCTGAAAGGAATGGAACACACACACACACACACACACACACACACACACATGCACAAACTCACATATACAATGGGCTTCTTTCAGTTTCTATCTACCAAATCCATACACAAGGCTTTGGTTAGCCTGGAGCTAACCAAAGTAGAAGATACTTGTTCAAGGTACCACGCACTGGAACTGAACATTGAAACCATGTGTTTGAGAATCAAACTTCTTACCACACAGCCATGTCTGCTCCAAAATGTTACTAATCACGTCTCTGTCTATTTTCAAAGTGACACTGTGACATTGTACTTATAATTTCGTTACAACATTTATAATTAAATAACAATTAAGCTATTAACCTATGAGTAACTTTCAAAAGAAGGCTAATGAAATTATTGGAAATTTTGGAGACACTTAGAACAGTTCCATATTAATGAAGACAATATTGTTAGAAAGACATTATAAATTTTAAAATAACTTGAAACAAAATTATTCAACCAGAACAAACTTCATTTTATTTCATGAAAAGGTTAGAAACAAAGATAATTCCTTGCTCATGTTAACAATGGCATGAAGCATATGTGGGTGTGTAAGTTTATGTGTATGTCAGTGTGTGTGTGTGTGTGCATGTATATGTATATTTGTGTGTATACATACATATGCACACACAAACTCATATGTATGTATGTTTGTGTATCCTTCTATGTGTCTCTGTATGTATGTATATTGTTTTTTTTATTCTTTAATTCTTTTACTTGTTTCAGTCATTTGACTGTGGCCATGTTGGAGCACTGTCTTTAGTCGAACAAATCGACCCCAAGACTTATTCTTTGCAAGCCTAGTACTTATTCCATCGGTCTCTTTTGCCAAACCGCTAAGTTACGGGGACGTAAACACACCACCATCGGTTGTCAAGCGATGTTGGGGTGACAAACACAGGCACACAAATACACATATATATACACATATATACAACGGGCTTCTTTCAGTTTCTGTCTACCAAATCCACTCACAAGGTTTTGGTCGGCCCAAGGCTATAGTAGAAGACACTTGCCCAGGGTGCCATGCGGTAGGACTGAACCTGGAACCATGTGGCTGGTAAGCAAGCTACTACTTACCACACAGCCACTCCTTGTCTCCAAGACCCTCCCAAGAATGAGTGGGTGAAGAAGATGGAGTGAGATTGAGATGAAGTAGACAATATGCCCACTATTTCTGTAGATTGGTAGAGAAAAAGAGACAGAGAGAGAGAGAAAGAGAAGGAGAGAATGAAAGAGAGAGAGAGAGAAAGAAAAAGTAAGAGATAGAGGAGAGAAAAAGAGAGAGAGAGAGAGAAATTCATGCAGTCTCCATTCACATCACTGACCTTCACCAGCATTGTTGGTTTCTCTTACACACATCAGCAGGTCCTTTTTATTCCCAGCTGTCATACACACACTTGCGCATTGCCTTTCATACAAGATTAATATAACCCACCGATCAGATCATTCCTCTCAACACAGTGCAACCAGGCAATAATATCTCTTTTATTAAATCATTATGGAGACACAAGGTTTTTAAACTATTTATTTCGAATGTTATCCATATATTTCTTTGTTACGAATAAATTCTTTGTACATACAATGAAATCATACAAGCATATTTCTAGCTCTCAGTTCCGATAACATATATGAACTACACTAAGTGCAGGCAAAACCCTGCCAAAATTGACAGTGAAGACTTGTGCAGTCTTCTGCCAAGTCAGCCCTTGTTAAACTGTCCAACCCATGCCAGCATGGAAGATGGACATTAAATGATGATGAATGATAATAGTGATGATGAGGATATATATATATATATATATATATATATATATATACACGTATATACATGGTGGGTTTCTTTCAGTTTCCATCTGCCTTATCCACTCACAAGGTTTTGATAGAGCTAAGGCTAAATTAGAAGACAGTTGCCCCAAGGTGCCATGCAGTGAGAGTGAACTGAACCCAAGATCACATGGTTGGGAAGCAAACTTCTTAACCACACAGCCACGCCACGCCTGCCGAAGAATATTTGTTTAATATTGAATTTAAAGCTCTTATATCATTTTCATAACAATAACAAGTTTTAGTTTGAATCTGTTGGAAAGAAATAACATTGGTTGGTTGGTCGAAATGTGATTTGAAAGAGAAAATGAAAAAAATATAATTTCAGACTTTTGCAAATAACAGTTATTAATAACGCAGACAAAGATTCTATAACAATTGTGTTATTTCCTAAGCTACCAAATTAATAATATTTAGACTGTGACAGATACTTTTACAGTAAATAGACAATTTATACAACAATAAAAATTCGGAAAAAAATATAAAAATAAAGAAACAAATTTTTTTCCTTTGATATTTTCAAAAATAAATTATATAAATTCAAAACTGAAATAAAAGAGAAAAAAAACTTAATTTCATCTCTTGTTCAAATTTACATTTGAATTGAAAAACTAGTGTGAATTGTAAAAGAACATTTTGCCTATTATACGATTTTTGACAATTTTCTCAGCAATTGATGATTTAAAATTTATAACTTGCCGTATTTTTACATCATTTTATTTGGATTACAGAGAAAGGAGAATCAAAAGACATTTGTTCTGCAGCTACTGAATGCATTTTGATTCAAAGCCAAGAAGTTAACCACACAATTCAAGGATTACTATGGCTTCAGAACAAGGAAACACATTTAGATATAACAAATGAAAGTGTCGAAAAATGCTACAGCTAGGAAGAGATAGAACTGTGCTATACAAAACCTCTTTATCTAAACCTCAAGATTTCCTTGAACTACATTTTAATGTAGTAAAGATTGTTTGCCAACATAACATAGCTGGCCTGGTTTAGGACTAATGTTGCTGTAATTTAACCCCAGGAGACACTGTCTCCAGCTGGCTATATGACACGATCTGTGTCCTTATATTTACGAAGAAAAAAAAGAAAAAATATATAAGGACACAGATCATGTCGTATTGCCAGCTGGAGACGATGTCTCCTCGGGTTAAATTACAGTAACATTAGTCCTAAACCAGGACTGCCATGTTATGTTGGCAAACAATCTTTACTACAAAGTACTGTTGCTGAATATCTCACGTTGTGAGATTTAAAAATAGTAATTTTCAACATTTTAATTTTGATCGAGAACATTTTTCCCTTTTGTTACCAGCACACCTAATAGCATCTCAACTTCTAATGATACAAAATCCTCAAAGTTTGGAATCTTTTATCTATTGCCTTTTATCTTTTACTTGTTTCAGTCATTAGACTCTTGCCATGCTGGGGCAGTACCGTGAAGAAGTTTAACCGGACAAATCAATTCCAGTACTTATTATATTGGTCTTTTTGCCAAACTGCTATGTTATGGGGATGTAAACACTCCAGCACTGTGAAGCTTAGGTGTTTTGCTCATAAACACACACTGCCCAGTCTGAGTTTTGAACCCATGATCCCTTGACTGCAAGTCAGCTGCTCTAACCACTAGGCCATGTGCCTCCACAAACACATTGCACTATCTATGTATAACACTACAAACTTAAAACCCCGATGATGGAACAGAACATGTGACATGCCCGATGTTGAATCCAATCCAAGCAAAACTTGTAAGCAACAGATGATGATGATAAAGGTAGAATGCCAACAATTATGGCAATGATGCTGAAACTGCTGCTGCTGCTGCTGATGGTGAAGAAACATCAGACAACGATGTTTATAATGCCAGAATATAGAAAGCCTGAAGCTACTTACTGGAATTCAAAAATCAAATTCTTAGGCTGGTTGTAGCGCTAAAAATAGAGTTAGTTAATTGAATTTTTACCTTTTACACAAGAATGCAGAAAGTTAGGTCGATATAGCGGAGAGACAAATACCTGAGAGATGAAAATACAATCCAGAAGAGATGAATGAAATGATTGAAGAGTATTTTGTAAGTACCAAAGTAAAGATGCTGACATAACAAGTGCCACCTCTAAAATTGTAAAATGTAAATTAGTCTGACTAACAAACAATTAGGGACATATTGTGAGTATGTGTGTGTGTGTGTGTGCGTGTGTGTGTGGGTACGTGTGTGTGTGTGTGTATTATCATCATCATCATCATAACTACCATCACCACCACTACTGCCACCATCATCATTAAAAAGTCCACTTTCCATGCTTGCATGATTCAGGCGGAGTTTGTTGTGGCAGATTTCTTACAGTCAGCTATCCTTCTTGTCATCAACCTCAGTCTTCCCCTTTTCCCTAATAAATTTTATGTTTGCCAATGTCCCAGACATATTCTTGCAGAATATTGGAAATGAATGACACTGCCTGTCTGACAATGACATTCATTTACAACTGTCACACAATATTACATATATATATATATATATATATATATATATATATATATGACGGGCTTCTTTCAGTTTCTGTCTACCAAATCCACTCACAAGGCTTTGTTCGACCTGAGTCTATAGTAGAAGA